>NW_027186296.1:99768364-99771503 GCF_028583685.1 Petaurus breviceps papuanus | reverse complement strand
TTTTTTTAAAGCATTATATATGACTTCCATTGCAGGTTACTGACTGTTTCATATACTTTTTCCTTCTGTCTAGGTAGTCTGAAGTTTATTTTTTTTAATTTTAATGTTTTGCTTTTTGGAGGGCAATTGGGGCTCAGTGACTTGCCCAAGGTCACACGGCTGGTAAGTGTTAAGTGTCTGAGCCTAGATTTGAACTCAGGTCCTCCTGACTTCAGGGCTGGTGCTCTATATTCACTGTGCCACCAAGCCACCCCTGGTCTGAAGTTTATTACCATGATACTATGCCTTCTACTTTCTCCCTTGATGGTCCCTTGCACAAATAAATGCTCACCACCAAGCTTCTCTTCCCCTGTGCCTGAATTTCCTCAAATAACTTTTGTTTTTTAACATTCAGCATTACTTTGCTGTCTTCTATTCTATTCTGTTCCTTTTGTATGAGGCATACCCTTGTGTAGCCATGTTCTAATTAAGTCCAAGTAATCCTCATGAGTCAAATTTGCCTCCTTTCACTAGGATTTCCCATTTACCTTCTTTATTATGCATACTTGGTGCATCTGAAATCTGAAAGTTGAAGGCACAGGTATTGACGCAGAGAAAGCAGCATAAATGATGTTTATCAGGAGGCAGGGTAGAGCCACGGAAGAAGCACCATTTTGGGAGCTGTGAGAGACCTTTGTTCAGACCCTCATTGTGCTGCCAACATGCTATGTGACTTCGGTCCAGTCACCTCTCTTTTTTGAAACTCATTTTCCTCATCTGTAAAATGAGAGAGTTGGACCAGGTGTTCTTTATGGTTCCTTCCCAGGCTAACATTCTATAATGAATCCAGAAACCCAGTGATTTTGAAGGAACATCTGTAATGGGTTCCATTTTGTAATCTTTACTTGGATTTTCTTATGGGTTACAGTAACAAGAACTTTCTAGAAATTCTGCGGAAATGGATGTAGAGGAATTGGATGAACAGATTCGATGTCTTGTTCTGTCCTATGGGCAGAATATTTTAGTGGCCTATCTCTAGATCTCATTTTCTAGTACATCCTGGATTCTGACAGATAGAAAGGGGGTGGGGAGGGAGAGGAGAAAAAGAAAGGGGAGAGATGCAACAAAATCTATTTTAAGCAGAGAAAAGCACATCAGTCATCAAGGAATTACAGATGTGTAGTTGTTCGAGTTTAGACAAGACCATCACATAAACCAAATTCCAACAGGGGAACATGTCACCTAGAATGGCAGTCTTAGGGGCATCCAAAGACAAGTTTTCTTTCTGACATTAATTAGATTAAGATTGTTGCTATATTTCTCAAGGAGGAAGCTATACATTTAGAATGATGCCACCTTTTTTTTTTTACCCCACGTCTGTCAAAGGAACCACGAACCTATCAAAATGTGTGATAAGGAGCCTACATGTGTCATTTTTTCAAACTAGTTAAAACCAGCGAGGCAGCTCCTTGTTTTTAGCTGCTGGCTATTAGCCGTCATGCAGACTTGGATGTCAGACAAGCAGGTGGAGAAATCGAGACATCACCTCATTAGGATCTGCAGGAACAGACAAGTAGATCCAAGTATCATGGGTGCAAATCTGATAATCAAGCTCCATCATAAAAGATCTCCTCCACGGAGTTTTACATTTGAAATTGCATTTTTAAAAAAATAGGGTGGGTTTTAATCCTCTCCTTGGATGCTCTTGATGCATCTGCCACCGATCCTTCAGCTTTATAGGGCCCTATTTCTCTTGCTCAGGCAGCACCTAATTTTATAAATGCCTTTGACTGTGTTATGATTTAATAGATGTATCAACAGGATTGATACTTGCAAGGGCTAGCTCGCTCTCTACTCATTTTCAAAATGCCTCTCCCTTTCTTGTTGCTGAGAAATTGTGTTTGCCTTTCTTCATGGTAAAATTGTGGGGTTTTGTCAAGGCTGTTTGAAGTTACAGTTAGAAGATTATTATGAGATTTTTGAAAGCTAGAGGATTTCAAAGAGTTGCACTTAGCAGATAAGTTGCACTTATCATCTTAGTGTCTATCATCAGCTTTTTTCAGTGCTAATATTTGCCTAAGTGGTAACTGATATTTTTTATTTGGAGTTCAACTCCCGAATTTGTCTGCTTCCCCTGTTATCCTTTCTTTAATGTGTTGTGGACTGTCCACTGGACGTGGAGTCAAATGATCTGGCTTTGAATCCTGGCCCTGCCACTCAACCACTTACAGCTTTCGTGAAGTCACTTCATCTTTAAGGACTCAGTTTCCATATCCACAAAACTAATGAATGAATGAAAAAAATTAAGTGCTTACTATGTTGTAAAGTCCAGGGACACAAATACAAAAATGAATACAGCCCTAAAGGAGTTTACCTTCTAACAGGGGGACAGTGGTAGCCAGATAGGGATATTTTGGTTTAGAAGTTACAGAAACTGTGCTTAGAGTCATGGGGAATCAATTGACATGTCCTTTCCAGGAGCAGTGACAGAATTGTTCTGATTATGGTTCTACAACTGGAAAAGGGGAAGTGATGGGTGGGGAGGAAGGAAACAAAATATGGAAGTGGGTTTCTGGTCACTGTATGGCAGCTGGAAAAGCTGGGGAGTGAAGTGAAGCTTGACTGGACCTGGGCTTGGATGTAGTGAGTAACTGGCAAAGACACCAGTTAGGACAGTAAGAGCCCAGAGTTGGGATTCCTAGAATAAAAGAGAGTTTGAGACTAGTCTATTTCTGACTTTTTTTGTGATTCAGTAACATTTAAAAATAAATCTTTATTTAATATCTTCTCATGGAATTCAAAGCATATTACAGGAATGAACAAATGATCACACATCAAGAGGAGAGGGAATGTCTAAAGAAGCTCAGTCTGAGGTATAGAGTGAAACAACTGGGGAAGAACATTTTCTGCACTATTGCAGTGCCCTGCAGACTGATGCACTAGAGAAGTCTGACTAATCATGTCTTATATTAATGTTAATATGATGCCAATGGACAGTGTAGTTCTAGTCAAGTATCAGGAGAAGCTAAGACAGAACTGGGGACTTTAAACATCTATTTAAGACTATGGAGGGAAGAAGAAGAAGAAGAAGAAGAAGAAGAAGAAGAAGAAGAAGAAGAAGAAGAAGAAGAAGAAGAAGAAGAAGAAGAAGAAGAAGGAG
>NW_027186296.1:99734712-99768264 GCF_028583685.1 Petaurus breviceps papuanus | reverse complement strand
GAGGAAGAAGAAGGAAGAGGAGGAGAAGGAGGAAAAGGAGAAAGAGGAAGAGGAGGAAAAGAGTATTTGCAGAGCACTTTAATGTTTGCAAATACTTCACAAGATTACCTCATTTGATCCTCACAACAGTCCTGGAAGACAGGTGCTATTATTGCCCTCATTTTAGAGATGAAGAAACTGAATCATTTGAGAGGTTACATGACTGTTCAGGGTCACAGCTAGTAAATGTCTGAGACAGGATTTCTGGCTCCAGTCCACTGTTTCACGTAGCTTGAAAACATTTGAAAATAATCCCAACTGGTAAGAAACAATGTGGTAGGGAAGGTGGGAGCAAGTGGCAAGTGTTGAGTTTTTAAATGGGGAGGGGACTTTCTATTTAAGAGGAAGATAAGAGTAGCAATGAATGATAGGACTGATTTATATATGACTTTTATTTGTGGTGTGCATTATAGCAATTCACTCTTCACTTGAAATTTAAAATCTGTAATCTTCATTTTACAAATGAATGAGTCAACAGGGACTTTGAGATGAGGTTATGGTGGTAAGAGATCTGGGTTCAAGTCCTGACTCTGACACTTATTGTATGATCTTGGCAGCTAGGTGGCACAGTGTATAGAGCTCTGGGCCTGGAGTTAGGAAGACTCATCTTACTGAGTTCAAATGTAGCCTCAGATACTTGCTAGCTGGGTGACCCTGGGCAAGTCACTTAACCCTGTTTGCCTCAGTTTCTTCATCTGTAAAATAAGATGGAGAAGGAAATGGCAAACCATTCCAATAACTCTGCCAAGAAAACCCCAAGTGGGGTCAGACATGACTAAAGAGTCACACTTGACTAAAATGACTGAATAACAACAGCAACAAATGTGATCTTGGGCCAGTCAGTCCAGTTTTTTGGGTGTTAAGTTCCTCCTTTGTAAAATGAGGGCATTAAATGAAATGATTCCTGAGATCCCTTCCAGCTCTATGACTTTGGGACTAAATGACCTCTAAACTCTCTTTCTGCTCTAAAATCCAAGGATTCTGTGAAGGAAGATGGTGAGGGAGAAGAAGGGAACAAACATTTATGTGTGTGTATATATATATATATATATATATACACATATATATATACACATATCTGTGTAGTTTATATTTATATAGTATATGCCAGGCACTGTGCTAAGCACTTTACCATTATCATAACATTTGATTCCTTGGCATGTGACTCGTTCAAGTTCAAAAAGACTGGATTTTGGATTTTGAATTTCCTAGTACTTGCTTCCTTCTCCTGAGCTACACAGTTTATCCTTGCTAAGATTTGGACAACCAGCAATGAGGTGGTCTAAGCTGGATGAACTAGTCAATGATTGCTTCCTGCCACCTTGGCACAGTATATTCCAAAGTACTGAAATGCTATGGAGAGAAAATTTGATTCTAGGTTTGGGAAAGCCATGTTCCAAACTGATCCAAAGCACATGGGTTTGAAGTTTTTAAAATAAACCCAAGCCTTTTGGCAGCCAAAGCACATCTTTCTGGTTTCCAAAATGAGGGTGTGTGTGGAAGGGAGCCATTAGATGAAGAGGCTCACTAAAAAGAGTTCGGGGCGGGGGGAATCCATCAATATTTTGGCAAAGCGTAAATTAATCAAAAACATGTGGATTAAATTTCTCTTCAATCATACAAAGGGGTATAAAAATGGTGGGGGAGAAAAGGCCATGCTTGGCAAGGGTTGGGGGTCTTTTTGTGCTGTTTGTCCATTTAAAAATGTTTGGGATGATTTCTTTTTTAAATTGAAGCCCCCAATTTAGTGGTCTCTGCTTGAATCCATTCTGGTTAAGTTTAACTTTCTGTAGAGCAATACCTGTATTTAGGTGGGATGGGGATTTGACTTGTTATTTCATTTGGTTTAGGGAACTCCTAGGTGAGGAAACTTCCTTTGCAGAGGCAGGTTGACACCTTTTCTATACCTTGTGGACTTGGAGAGTTATCTAGAGCACTGAGGTTAAGCAATTTGGATGGATTTAAAGTCATTGTGTGTAAGAGGCAAAAGATGAACTCAGGTCTTCCTGGCTCTGGGACCAATGCTCTTTCTACTAAACCATGTTGCCTCTCCTATTTGGGGGAGGGGTCTGAAAATGCTGCTCAATGGGTTAGATGGATAAAGCAGCTTAGGGACCTTTTTATGACTCATTTCTTCAGGTTCTCCTCCAAGGTGTCCCCATCACAATTATGAACCTTATAGAAAAAGCAATATAAAATTCAAATTAGTCTGGAAAATCATTACCTGCAGCTACTTAAGTTAGTAAATATGTGCCTTTCTGACTCTGTGCATTGATAGTTTCAAGTAGAGTAGTTCTTCTATTGAAGATGACAGGATTTCCTACTGGTAGCTGGAAACAACATTTAGAATGAGAGAGATATAAGTAAAAGGCATTATGGAGTGTATGTATGTGTGTGTGAGTGTGTATGTGTGTGCTTGTGTGTGCCCGAGAGCTTGTGTGTTGTTTTTTTAAACATGCACAACACAGCAGATGGTTTGGGGAAATGTATGTGTTCAAATCACATCAAAGGTCTGTTAATGGTAGGCGGCTTTAGTACCAGAAAGAAACCCTTGTTAATAGCTGTATTCATGGAAGTTAAAATTAAATTTCTGTGGTGTTGACTTAAAGCCAACTTTTCCCACAGGGCTATTTATTTATAAAATCAAAAATAGGAAGGGGTCCATGGCATATGCTAGAAATGTCAGAGGATGGGGGTCTCCACTTGGACTAAAGCTTTCTTTGTGTTTGTCTCTACTACTTAGCACCCTACAGGAAGAGGGTGGCAGTTTGTTGGCCTCCCCCTTTAAAGCTTGGAGCCTGGAGCATTTTTTTCCTAACTTGCTTAGGAGGGCAGTTGTTCAAGATTTTCATAGTTGGAGGTGAAGGCCATAAAACAATATTATACTTGAAAGTCCACTGTGTAATGGGAAAGCAGGGGGTGCATGTGAAAATGCAGCATTATTAGAAGCAGACAGAATTCAACGTGAGATTCTTTCTCCCTCAGTTTGGATAAAAGTTTAGGATATTGGCCTTGCTGCTGTTCTGATTAAACACTGAATCAATCTTTTTGTGATGGAACCAATAGAAAAAACTAAGAAAATGACCTTATCACCATAGGAAATACAAGATATTTTAACATAGGCAGCAATTTTATGGGGTGAGGGTTTATGGTATTTGGAGATAGATTCCACATCACTGTGTGCCCTTGGGCAAGTAATTTAACCTTTTTAAGCCTCAGTCTTCTTATCCCTAGAATGAAGGAGTTGGACCAAATAGATGATCCACCATCTTGCCTCCCTTTGATTAGACTAAGGGATTGGATATGACTCCTGAAAACCTCTTTAAAGGATAGTCAGCAGGATTTGGAAATTTTAAAATCAAGAAATTAACCTGAAGGGGGAAGTTATCTCAGCCTAGCAAGCTCAAAAGCGGGCTCTTGCTGTGTGTGACTCAAGTCAATCCCCCACAAATTGCTAGCAGCAGGAAGCCTTTCAGAGTCCACCTAATGACTCTTCAGCTCCTGATTTCTGCTATTGGCCTTTTCATTTTTTACTTTTAAGTAGAAGGTCTTTGTGGAACCATTAGGGAGCAATTGTCTCCTCAGATGCAAGAAATCTCTGAACTCCTTTTGCAAATATTAGTTGAGGGATTAAACTGGCTATGCATTGGTAAGTTAACCAGTAGGATAAAAATGTCTACCACAGCTGTTTGAACAATTGGGGCAATGATTTCAGAAACTGATATTAAATTGATTTCTTCCTTTTGGTAACTCACCAGGTTTATTTTTTTCCCCTCGAGATTAAATAATGAACCCAAGCTCTGCCTCCTGGTTGCTTTTTATCTGTTAGTAATAAATAATAGTTAATTCTTTTCCCAGCACAAGTCATTATTTCCCTATTGACTTTATTATAAAATTTCCAGAGAATGAATTTCAATAATAATTAACACTTATAATAAAATTAAATTATAAATAAATTATACATAAAATTAAAATAACCTGAAAAATTTGGGCTATGCAGCAGTTGAGAAAAAGACCACAATTTTGAAGACTGATTGCAGACAGTCCAAACCAACTCCAGACATTTTAAACTCTAGATATTTTTTTTAAAACCCAGACATATAAAACCCAACTCTTTTACTTAGAAGACTCTCTTAGAAGAACCAAGGCTTATGGTCCAAGGCTCTATTCCAGAACTAAACTCCCAGGGTAAAGGAATAGGCTTCAGGTCCCCCATTGGACATGCCATTTCTTTGTCACTTACCCAGAATACAAGATTAATCAATGACCATTATCCATGTGAAAGTCTCAGTCTTCTTTGGGCAAACCCTAACAAAGGTGAAGCCCTAAAAGCAAGACCATAAATCAATTAAGGTACAATAGCAAAGTTTCTGAAAGCATCTAAAAGCCACATACATATTCCCCCAAGTTAATGTGCAACTAGGTAAGACCCAAGTTATTTACAAGGGGGAGTCCAAGTTAGGAGTTAGAGATGGAGATGTGAAAATCAGCTACCTAGGAAAATCCAAAGACCCAAAAGAAGAAAAACTGAAATGAAGGAAAAACAAACCACTTCCTCCCCCCTGCAACCCGCCCCCCAAACTTCACATCATCCCTTCCACATGTATTCATTCCCCATACTGGGCTTTCATGACCAAACAGCTTTTTCTAAATTGCCCTCTTCTTCAAAGAACAGGCTGTTTATATATTGTGAGGAGGTTCCATGACAGATGCTTAAGACTGAGATTTAATTTTTGCACTTATTTCTAAGTGTGTCCATGCTGATTAGCTGTGGGCAAGTCCCTTAACTTTGAGAAACCTTTAACCAATCAATAAACATTTATCAAATGCCTGCTGTGTACCAGGCACTGTGCTAAGCTTCAGCAATACAAAGAGAGGCAAAAGACATTCCCTGCCCTCAAAGAGTTTACAATCTAACGGGGGAGATGACATGCAAACAAATATGTACAAAGATAGCTATACATAGGATAAGAAGGAGATAATTAGTAGAGGGAAGGCATTGGAATTAAGAGGGGTTGGGGAAGGCTTCCTGTAAAAGGTGGGATTTTAGTTAGGACTTAAAGGAAGCCAGGGAGGTCAGTCTGAATTCAGGAGGGAGAGTTCTAGACATGCCCAGAGCAGAGAATCTTCTTGGTGGTGGAACAGCCAGGGGACCAGTGTTAATGGACTAAAGAGTACGTTTAGTGAGTGAGATATAAGAAGACTAGGGGAAAGTACTGGAAAGTGAAATGGAAATAAATAACTGGTCAGAAAAGTGTCTGTCAACCATAAGGCACTATGTAAATGTGAGATGTTATCACTACTATTTAAAGCTTTAAGGTTTGGTTGCAGACCTTGGAGATGTTTAGACTGGAAAAGAGAAGACGTGATGAGGGGAAGGGATATGATTTGTTCTCATTGATCCCAGAGGGTAACAAGGAAAAATATGTGAAAGATGCAAAGTGGCAAATTTCGGCTTGAGGGGAGGAAGGGAACAAACATTTGTTAGGCACCTGCTGTGTGCCTACTATGACACTGTGCCGAGCACTTTACAGATATTTTCTCATTTGATGGAAGGAAAAGCTCACAGAGCTGTCCCAAATGTAAATGCTCTGATTCAAGAGGTCCTGGGTTCCCCCTTCACAGGGCATCCTCAAGCAAAGGCCTGATGGTCATTTTAGGGTATATGTTAGGAGGAATTCTTTTTTAGGTGCCGAAATTCTATTATTACTTGATTCCAATTCTCTCATTTGTGATTTCATTGGTGTGGGTCCTCCCTCCATAAATAGAAATCTCGACACTTCTCCAACTTGGTAGATGCCCTTCAAGAGTTGCTATGGCCAAAAATATGCATTGCCTTTGACAAACCTGGTGATGATGCTCTCTAAATTTAGCTCTCCCGGTCCCCAGATGATAAACTGACAGATTATCAGTGATTCTTTCCTCAATGCCTCTCCAGCTTAGTAGCATCTTACAGAGCTTGTGCCCTACTGGCATAACCTATAAGGTTCCAGGGTAGCCTTTGTACCATTCTACGGCATTTTTATTATCAATTATTCCAGAAATATTGCCCTTTAATTATTTCTAATATCTACTCTCAGCTGTGTGGTGAAATTGGCTTATGGCAATGGAAAGCTTATGACTTATCTCTCTTCATATTAAATATCAAAGCAAAGTTGTACCCTTCGTGTCAATGATTCATAGCTCTACTCACAGGTACCTGTACTTTAAATACATCTATTGGAGGATATTCTTTTGAGGAAGATGAGATTCATAGAATGCCAGAGTTGAAAAAGACTTCAGAGGTCATTTATTCCAACCCACTACCCAAAGCATGAAATCTTGCCTATAGCAGCATTCCTGACACATCCCTGACTAGCTGTGTAGTTCAGGTTTTGTTTTCCATTCCTTTCTCCCTTCCCGCCAGGCTTGTAGAGGAAGAGGTGTCCATCCATCTGTGTCTGTGAATTTAATAATAACAATAATAGCTAGGATTTATATAGTGCTTTAAGACTTTTACAAATACTATTTTATTGCATCTTCACAAAAACCCTGGGAGGTAGACACTATTATCATCCCTTGTTTACAGGTAGAAAGTGAGGCAGAGAGAGTTGAAACGACTTCCCAAGGCACGTAGCTAGTAAATGGCAGAAGATTTGAACTGTTTTCCTCAATTTTCTCATCTGTAAAATGAGCTGGAGAAGGAAACCACTTCAGCATCTTTGCCAAGAAATCCCCAAATGGGGTCACAAAGAATTAGGCATGATTGAAATGACTGAACAAGCAAATACATGATTTTAACATATGTATGAGAGTCATCTATCTGGAGTATGGTCTTTAAAGCAACTTTTTCTTTCTCTACTGAATTCAATGCTTTTAAAAAAACTTCAATAATTAATACATTCAATGAATTGTTTTCTCTGTACCTTTTAGTAATTGTGTGACTGTAAAGATATGGTCAGTTTTAGAAAATAATATGTGAAAGCCTGCTTCAATCTGAGATTCTCTTGATATATGTATGGATTATTCTCATCAGATTTTATACAGATGAGAATGTAGCCATATAGGTTAGTAGTTAATATTTTTTGTTTGTCCTTTTTCAATTGTAATGACATTTATAATTTATTTTTCCTAGAGTGTTTGATATCCCTCCCTCTTTCAGTTATACTGAAAAGTGATCCTTCAATACATTCAAAATGGCATCACCTAGTCTACCACATATCTCCTTTGTGACTGCTTGGTATAATCTAACTACTATATTCCCACTTTTGTTTTATTCAGTGACATTTCTACTTCTTCATGCTGTGACTGTGATGTTAGAATCCTAATGTAGTGAACCCACTAACATTAGTAAAAGAAATTTGTTATAGTAATCTTGGCAGGACTTTTCCATTATTCATCTTCTATTGTCTTCTTTCTAATTATGTTGCTAATTTCTTTCAGGATAGTTGACAAAAATAAAATACTTTTAGGATGAGTTGGATTAATTGTGTGCATCAACAAGCTTTTTATAAACTTGTTCTTCCTTCTGTCACTTGTCTTTATTTTACAAGATGATACTGCCAACAACCATCCACTATCCTCTTCCACAAGATTTCATAAGTTAATTCATGCTATTAACCAATGTTACTCTTGGATGCCATTTATCTTCACTTAATGAGGAAAACAATGGTTTGCTGGGCATAATGATAGTATATTTTGGATTCCTTTATTGAGCCAATTGATTCACGAGTTACATTTTCTTAAGAAATGGTAATAGTTGGTATTGATATCTGTTCATGTATCCAATTTTCATCAATAGATTATTCAAACAGGTTACTTTGCTGTTCTAAATGCTCACCACATTTTTATTCTTTCTTCTAACTTGGAATAAATTTTGATCTTTGCTATTACAAGATGATGAGCTGACTATACACAACTAGCTGTAGTCAATTCAATTTTACATCAATCAAAAAAAACCAATCCAGTATCTCCTGAGTTTTACCAAAGAAAGAATTCATGTAGGTATGAAATTTGTTAAAGTATATATCGATTTATTTTCTTTTTAAAAATCTTTTTTCTTTATTAATTTGTTTGTTTACTTTTAGTTTACAAGATTCAGTTCAACAATTCCTTGAGTTACAAATTTTCTCCCCTTCCCTACGCCTCTCCTCCCCCCCCCCCCGCCAAATACTTTCACATTAGACATTAGCCAGGTTATAAAGAAGTATTGTATCAGATGGAATGAACAATGGGAAAGAGGAAACAAAACCAAACAAGAAAAAGATCAGGTAGTTTGCTTCAATCTGGATTCAAACTCAGTTCTTTCTAGTTCTTTCTCTGGATGTAGCATCTCTCTCCATCAAGAGTCTTTTGGGGTTGACTTATAACCCTGCATTGCTGAGAAGAGTCCAGTCTATCAAAGTTGGTCATCAAACATATGTTATGTTTGTAATTGTGTACAAATTTCTCCTGTTTCTACTCTTCTTACTCAACATCAGTTTGTATAAGCCTCTCCAGGTAAATATGAAGTCTATCTGCTACTTGTTTCTTATAGCACAATAGTGTTCCATTACATTCATATACCACAACTTGTTCAGCCATTTCCCAATTGATGGGCACCCCCTTAATTTCCAATTCTTTGCCACCACAAACATCAATTTACTTTCAACATCTTATCTAGTTCTTCATTTAATTTTTCTACATATTCCTCCCCTGCAATAGCCATTGGTACATGTTACAATTACCTTTATATATATATATATACACATACACACACACACATATATGTAATGTCCAAGTGCTCATTATGAAAACCGAAGTCTGAAATAACCAAATATTCCATGGCATGATAAATCTTGTTGCCACAAATAGATGCATAATAGAGTTAACTCCACCAATTCCCTCTACTTCCCTACACCTGCCCCCTTTTTGCTTCTTCAAGGAGGTCTTGTAAATCATGCTTCCATTTAGCTTCAAATTTCTTTTGCCTTCTTGTTTCATTTATAGAGATCATATCAAGATTGAGACAATTTAGTTCCTTTAGTAGTGACTCATTGGTCACTAGACAAAAATCTCACTTTTTTTTTTTTGCTTTTTTGGAGGGGGAAGTCAGGGCAATTGGGGTTAAGTGACTTGCCCAAGGTCACATGGCTAGTAAGTGTTAAGTGTCTGAGGCTGGATTTGAACTCAGGTCCTCCTGGCTCCAGGACCAGTGCTCTATTCACTGTGCCTCTTAGCCACCCCCAAAATCTCACATTTAGAGAGCCAACAGTGTAATTAATGTTTTTATATGGCCCAAAAATAGTAATTCTTTGTAGCTTTTGTCCCCTTGTATGCTGATTTGCCATTGTTATAGGAGAATCAAAAGGGTATTGACAACAACTGGAGACTATTTTGTATTTTTCTTTTTTCCATAAGTTGCTCTGGTCAAAGAATTCACCACATAGTGGCCAGCCTATTGAGATGGGCTCTTCCATGCTTAGTTCAGTTGGTCCTTAGAAAGCAGTCCTTCTTAGCATGGTGGAACATGCCAATTTCATCAGCATAGCCTTTGAGAATACAGAACCACCTAAAATGCGGCCTCAGAGTAGGATTTGTTGAGCCTGATTTTTACCAATTAGATTAAAAGCTCCCTAAGGGCAAAGACTAACTTGTAATTTTATTACTTGTTTTGGTTTATTCTCAAGTGTCTAGCACAATATTTTCATGTGAAATATTCTTTTAAATTGCCTAGTTAATAGAAGTTAATTGTTTAAATATATTGTACACATAGATTCAAAACTAATGTACTCATCTTTGATTCTTCTGTCTCTTTCATCTTCTTTATTTAAAAAAAATCAAGTCCTGTGACTCTCTTTTTGTAATAATTTTTCATGTATATACTTCCCTTTCTATTCTAACTCCTACCAACCTAATCTCTTGGATACCATTGTCTCTTATGTGTATTACTGTGTCTCCTAAATTGCCTTCTTTATCTCCTATCTCTGTGCTACAGAGGTCTGTCATCCTGTACTTTGGTGTGAGGGCTCGCCAAGCCCTTTTCAGGGCTGCTTGTTCATACCTTTGGTGTCCACTGGTATTTAACTCTCACCTATGGCTCCAAGATCTAGCATGCACAGTAGCCACACCCTGGTAAACTGCCTCAGCAGACAGGCTAAACCAGGTTGAGGGTAACCACTGGGCCACAAATCCATTGGTGAGTTAGGGCAGTGTCTACCCCAAGCATGTGAAAACGTCCCTTGGTGGAATGGGCACATGAGAACAATTTATTCCAAAGGCCATGAAGGCAACTGAAGCCGACACTGTGGCGTGTTTAGAGCTTGATCAGGCATCAAAGACACCAACATCATCATTAAGATCAGAAAATTATGGAGAGGACTGCACAGGATGGGAAGAGACAATGATCTCTGGAAGAGAGAGTGAGGCTGCTGATTTTATGCAACACTTACATCAATTCACGCTCAAGTCAAAACATTGCCCCATGAGGCCACTGATCCTCTCTGAAAATGAAGGACAAAAAAACAAACAAAACATCATCACTACCAGAGTGATCTTCTATTTTTGTCATGTCAGTCTCCAAAAATTCCAATGACTCCCTAATTGCCCTCAGAATAAAGTTTAAACTACTTAGCCTGAAAATACCCACTACAGCTTGACTTTATGCTATCTTTTCTAACTCTACCACTAACCATTGCCATACAGAAAAGGTTTATTCTAGTTAGAATACTATACTCTGGATTTGTTCATTCCTTCCTCCATACATTTACTCTATGTACCTCTTCATCTTTCCAACTCCTGACCATTCTTTAACATCAACCTCAACTCAATTTTGCTTGGGTCATAAAATTTAATGCCTTTGGTTGTGGGTATATGATTCATATATGTGTGTGTATGTATGTATTATATATACACACAAAAAATGTTTTTTTTTCCTATACATAAAGAGGTCTTATTCGAAGGTGGCTCAGACTTAAAAGGATTAGTTTTCCACTAACTTTGCAGTGGTCCATAGGAGACTAAGGGTCTTGATAGATAGCTATGAAGTATCCATTTCACTGTTTCCTATCCCTTGGACCACAGAGAGTGGGTAGACCAAAGCCTACCTTTTCATTAGCACATGGAACCTACAGCAGCAAGAGAACAATAACACACAGGATTCTTTAGATTCACCGGAGATTTCTCCCATTCCACCCACTTCTCCTTTCCAAGACCGCAGAAACTAAACCAATATTTATGACAGTAACCCTTCCTGGAAGGGACATGATTCTGGAAAAGGTCAAGAACAGCAGCTACCCTCCAGGAAGATTCCTCACATCTTTTGAGGTGGCCATAAAGACCTGGTGCTGTCTGTGCCGTGATGTACATACCTTTTTTTTTGGTGACCAATTTGAAAAGTACCCCCAAGCTTGTTTGCCTTGGCTGCCTTCAAGGAGCAATTGGGTTTCTGCCATGAGGTTTGTATTCTTATAAACCTTGAGAGAGTAGGCATAAGAAGGTCAGACATTTGGTTTAATTAAACTGATTTTTAGGTTGAAGCTAGCTTTTGAGACCTTCGTGGGTTTGACAGAAAATAGAGCAAGTCAAGTCTGCCTGTTTCCTGTGGCAGATAGCAAGCTTCCAATCTGAAGTGTCCCAGCATTAGGTGGAGAAGCCCTGATTTTACATTACCCAGGATCCTGTCCACCTCTTTAGCTGCAAGCCTTCGGAATGCTGGCACTGTTTCAGAAGGCCTCTGAAGATCGTTTTCCCCTGTTTTCTTTCCACGACCTTCTGTCTCTTTAATGCCAGTATAAATAAGAGAGTGAAATGGCTTTAGTAAGAGACCTCCCTCAAAATATGTTTGCGGTCATGCACTGAGGACAAAGACTCTTCGTTCATTTTAGCATCGCTTTCAATTCTTCCATTTCCCCCACACCCACACCCCCTTGTGACTTTTACAAGTGGTGTTTTTAGAATTATAAAGTCTCCCCCACATAGGATTGTTCATTGAGGTAGAAGGCAAAGACACTTGTTTTCATTGGAGCCACTGACTCTTTTCTGTAGTGAGAAAAAAAAAATCACCTTTTTCTCATTAGATGATGGAGTTCTGTGAACATTTTTCTTAGCTATCATGTATTCTGGGGTTTATCATGCTTTACACACACTCTCTTCTTCTCTGTCTCTCTATCATCGTCTCTCTCCATCTCTCTGTCATTATCTCTGTCTCTGTCTGACTCAAGAAATTTTACTTCCTATTTTCACTGTCAGTATTCTAGTTCAGTCTACAAGTACTGATCATCTGGGTTACTGCAAGAGACTGAATTATTCTCTATATTTTTTTCAAGTACATACATTTATTTAGACTCCCATTAACTACAGCCATGGCTGCCAAGATATTTACAGTTAGGGACAGGGGCAGTGAGTCTATACAGAGGTCCTCTCCAATTTTCCAGTCTTAAGGCACATCTCTGATTATGCTGCTCTTCTAACATGACTGGAACAAATCGAACCAACATTTCTTAAGCTGGCATTCAGCACCTCTACTCTAGCCCCTAATGAATGTTTTCAGCTTTATTTCCTACTAGTCCCCTCTATATATCCTACATGACTCCAAACCGACTACTCTTCACTCCCCACCGATAGCCTTGTATTTTTCTGAATTCATTTTTGTTTATATCAAGCTCTCTACTCTACTTCCCCTTATCGAAATCCTACCAATTTCTCAAGTCTTCATTTAAATGCTACTCCAACAGTAAGAAATCTCTCTTCTCAGTGAGGTACAGTGGCAAGAGATCTAGTGGTCAAAAGATCCAGGTACATGCCCCAGATCTGCCATTTAATACCTGTGTGACTTGGGGATGTTTCTTAACCCCTCTGGTGCTCCAGAGTTTGGGATAGGTAACCTGTAAGTAATCTTTATGTTGGAATTTTGTTTTTGTTTTTTCACTTTCCTAGAATGGTTGATGACATTATGCCTTGAATAGCACTTCTCTTACTTCTCTTACTGTAAGTTCTTTGAGAAGACAGATACTGTCCTGTATGTCTTTGTACACTTCATAGTACCAAGCATATTGTAAAAACTCAGATAATTGGAGATGCATGGAAGAATAAATGATGGCTCAGTTTCTCTCATTCAGCCCCTACCTAGGGGAATTATTACATAACCTGAAAATAATACCAGGCCAACTCACGCATCAATAAACTACCTACTGGATGTTTCCATCTGGCTTTTCCATAGCCAACCCAAACTCAACATGCTACAGACAGAACTCAAAAACTTTTCTTCCTAAACCCATCCCTCTCTTGAATTTTTAATATTAATGAGGACACTGCCATCCTCCCACTCACCAGGCTTACAATCTTGGGGTGATTGTTGATTCCTCACTACCATCCCAAATCAGTTGCCAAATTTTGTCACTTTTATCATCATATCTCTGGAATATGTTCCTTCCTCTTCATTCACACAGCCACCACCCTATTCCAGGCTTTCATCACTTGTCTGGACTATTGCAGTGGCTTCCCATTTAGCGTCCTTGCCTCAAACCACTCCCTACTCCAATCTCTTCTACTGAGAGGAAACCTCTCTACAGGATGGGACTTGGAAACAGAAAAATCTGGGTTCAAATTCTGCCTCAGTGTGTGTGACCTTGGGCAAGTCCATTACTCTTTTTACCTCAGTTTCCTGTAAAATGAGTCTGTTGGTCTCAATGGACTCTAAAGTTCCTTAATGATCCATCCTTTACACAGTTACCAACACATTTTCCATAAGGCCCAAGTCACAGTCTTATAATCTGTTTCCGGAATTAATTTTTATTCTTTATTTTGTCCAAGTGGTCTGCAGTAAACTTAGATTGCTTCTTTGTCCTCTTTTTTGGCCTCTATTCTTTAATACTATTGATCATTAGTGAATTAAAATTAATTAATTATAAATATAATATATTATGTTTATATAATCATAATATATTATATAAATATGTCATATTTATATTTTATATTTACTATATAGAATATATTATATAATAAATATAAAGTATATAATAAAATATAGAAATATTATATTTATATTATTATAATTTATTCATACTAAGGCCTCAGTAAACATCTTAATAGAAGTAGTATGCCATAGTGGGCTCAGAGTCAGGAGACATGGGTTCAAATCCTGCTTCCAATATATCCTGGTTGTATGACCCTGGCAACTTAACTAAGTCTCCCCCAACTAAGACTTTTAAGTTGCAGAGAAATTATAATTCTGCATGAGTAAAAGAAGGTCCTCATCACAAGTTTGCTCTACTGATTAACTCACAGACCCATTCCAGAAAAATAAAGACAAACAAACAAAAAACATAACTACATGGCTATTCAACTTCTCCCTTCAGCATATTCTGCTCCTTTGGAATAAAATACACCTTTATAGAATAATTTTTCAGCCATATATCTCACATCTCGTCAAGTCTCTGTGATACTGATGAGGCTAAATCTGCTTCTGTGTTTTAGGATCCTTAATTCATCTTGCATGTGACTGTATTCTCCTTAAGGGCAAGGTCTAGTTCACTTTTTTCTTTTTATTCCTAGTGCTTAGCACAGTGCCTAGCACGCAGTAAATACTTAATAAAAATGACTGATGGATTCTTCTTCCTAAATTATAGCTACTCTTTGTGGAATCTGGCCTGGCATATATTCTTATAGCAAAATATTTTTTGGCTCATGTTCTTAAGCAACTTTCTCCTTTCCTCTTCTTTTTCATTTTAAAGTCTTTTATTTAGATTTTTAAGTCTCTGGGCAAATATATTCTTCATAACCTTTGTTAGATGCACACTGCCCTTAGCAAAGATCCCTACATTCATATGTGTTATAGTCAAGAAATTAAAATCTTACATTCCAGAGATAAGCTCCTATCCAATTCTTCACTTCCAAAATCTGTCTTCCTCCTTTGAAATCTTTCCTTTATTTGGCACAGGCATGCAAACATCACTTCTATTCATAATAATTTCACCAAAGCAGAGTAGACAAGACTATCATGGAAGACTCCTTCCTTGTTAAAGATAGAAGAAAGAGAGTGATAAGGAATTTTTAGACATATATTATTCCTTTCTGCATCTTTGGATGAACACAGAGACACCAAAATAGTTTGAATGAGCTACTTAAAAAATCTCTATGGTTTTTAGTGGGTTTGCCCTCCCAATCTCTTTGTACCTTCCCTCCTTCCTAGATTGAATCCACAGCAGCTATTATAGTTTTCATTGGTCTGAGACAGAGGTGGAGGGGAACACACGTGACCTTGAGACCACAAATTCCCCACCACTGGCACTCTGAGAGACTTTTACCCATTTTATGTCATGGACCCCTTTGGTAGTCTGGTGAAGCCTATGGACTCCTCAGAATAAAGTTTGTTGACTATATTCATAATGGAAGTAAATATTCAATGTCAGAGATCAGTAAACACAAAGATGTAATTGCTCCCCCTACCCCATTCAAGTTCACTGATCCCCTGAAATCTTTCTACAGATACTAGACCCCACTGGGGTAGGTGGACCTAGGATAAGAACCTCTCACTTAACATGATGTGATAAGATCAGATACTATATATTCTAAAAACCCTTTAGGCTGTAAAAATCCTTCTGCAATCTAGACTATCCATGTAATAAATATGGCCAATTTAGGCTGGTGAAGGGAAGACATTAGAGGGGGAATTGGTTTAAAGAGAAAAGTCTTGAGCTTTCCTTAAAATGATAAGAGATATTTATCAAAAAACATTAGCAAATATTATCTATAATGAGGATAAACTAGAAGCCTTCCCAATAAGATCAGAGATGAAGCAAGGAGACACTTTATCACCACTATTATTCAATCTTGACTAGAGATGCTAGCAATAGCAATAAGAGAAGAAAAATAAATTGAAGGAATTAGAATAGGCAAGAAAGAAATAAAACTATCACTCTTTGCAAATGATGCTTCAAAATCAACTAAAAATGTTGAAATAACAACTTCAGCAAAGCTGTGGGATATAAAATAAAACCATATAAATCATCAGCATTTCTATATTTTACCAACAAAATCCAGCAAGAAAAGATAGAAAAGGAAATTCCACTTAAAATAACTGTAGAAATAAAATACTTAGGAGTCTACCTGCCAAGAAAAACTCAGGAACTATATGAACACAATTAGAACGCATTTTTCAGACAAATAAAGTCAGATCTAAACAACTGGAGAAATATTAATTGCTCATTGGCAGACCAAGTCAATATAATCAAAATGAAAATTCTACCTAAATTGATTGATTTATTAATTACCATGCCAATCAAACTACCAAAAAATTCTTTTATAGAACTCAAAACAAAAAGTCAAGAGTATCAAGGGAATCAATGGGAAAAAATGTGAAGGAAGGTGGCTTAGCAATACCAGATCTCAAACTGTATTACAAAGCAGTACTCATTAAAACACTCTAGTACTGGCTAAGAAATAGTGTGGTGAATCAGTGTAATAGATTAGGCATACAATACATAATAGTAACACAGAGACCATAGTAGTATACAGACCATGGTAATCTAGTGTTTGATAAACACAAAGATCTAAGTTTTGGGGACAAGAACTCACTCTAACAAAAATTTCTGGGAAAACTGGAAAGCAGTTTGGCAGAAACTAGGTTTAGACCAATATCTCATACCACATACCAAGATAAGGTCAGAGTGGGTTCATGTAATATCATAAGCAAATTAAGGGAGCATGGAATATTTTACCTGTCATATCTATGGATAAGGTGGGGATTTATAATCAAGCAAGAGATAGAGAGCATTATAGAATGTAAAATGTGTAATATTGATTACATTAAATTAAAAAGTTTTTATACAAACAAAAGGAATGAAGCCAAGATTAGAAGGAAAGCAAAATATTGGGGAAAATCTTTTTGCAGCAAGTTACTGTTATAAAGGCATCATTTTTCAAATAATCAGAGAAAAGAGCCAAATTTATAATAATATGAGTCATTCCTCAATTGATAAAATGGTCAAAGGATATGAACAGCTAATTTTTAGAAGAAAACAAAATCAAAGGTTTCCATAGTCATATTTAAAAAAATGCTGTACACCATTATTGATTAGAGAAATGCAAATTAAAACAACTCTGAGGTACCACCTCACACCTGTCAGATTGGCTAATAGGACAGAAAAGGAAAATGACAAATGTTGGAGATAATGTGGAGAAATTGGGACACTAATGCACTGTTGTGATAAGTGTTGTAAACTAATCTAAGCATTCTAGAAAGTAATTTGGCACTATGCCCAAAGGGCTGTAAAACTGTGCACACCCTTCGACCCAGCAATACTGCTACTAGGTTTGTATCCCAAAGAGAAAAATCAAAAGGAAAAAAAAACCATATGTGCAAAAATATTTATAGCAGTCCTTTTGTGTGGGGGCAGAGACTGAAATTGAGGGAATGACCATAATTTGGAGAATGGCTGAACAACTTGTGGAATATGATTGTGATAGAATACTATTGTGCTATAAGAAATGACAAATAAGATGCTTTCAGAAAAACCTGGAAAGACTTAGATGAAGTGAGAAGAACCAGGAGACCATTGCACATAGGAACAGTAATATTGTATGATGATCAGCTGTGAGTGACTTAGCTCTTTTCAGCAATACAATGATCCAAGACAATCTCAAAGGATTTATGATGAAAAATGCTATCAACTTCCAGAGAAAAAACTGATGGAGTCTACAGATCAAAGCATAATCATTTTTACTGCCTTTATTTTTCTTTATTTTTTTTGGTCTGTGTTTTCTTCTACAACATGGCTAATATGGAAATATGGTTTGCATGACTGCACATGTGTGATCTATATCAAATTGCTTGCTGACTCAGAGAGGAGGAGAGAAGGGAAGGAGGGAGAGAATTTGGAACTCAAAATTTTGAAAAATGAATGTTAAATTATTTTTACATGTAATTGGAAAAAACAAAATATAAATTTTTTTAAAAGAGATAAGTCCTGACTTCTCTGCTACTGTGTTTTGTTTTGTTTGACCAGTACCATTATGTTCACAGGGAGTAGAAGCTTTATTGTTATAAAGTCTAAGGTGCTGTCTCCTCTCTGTTTTTTTTTTACCTAGTCTTAGGATTTCAATATTTCAACAATATTGAATTGATATTGCACAACTAAATGTAACTTCGGCAACTAGGAAAAAATGCAAGTTGTATTTTGAGTGCCACCATTCCTATCCCATGCCCTAATCCAGAGCATAACTCCTTCCCCAGTGTTCAGCCCCTAAAATAGGACAGAAAAGAACAGAAATGTTAGAAAAAGAAAAGCAACCTTGGCTTCACCTCACTGCTAAATGGAGTGATCTCTCACCAGGAGACCCAGTGATTGAGGAGCTAGAGGAGTTGCTGACTTTTGGGGTCAATTCAGGGCTCTTGACCTTCCCTCTGGGATGTGATGTTAATGATTTCAAAAGGACATATGAGTGCAAAGTGTTATTAATCTAGTTAAAGACTCTCAGAGAACACTGAATAGCAGAGTACTATTTATGCTACCATCCCCCCGCGCCCCAAAGAGGCCCCTTTTGGCATGGTACAATGGAAAGGGTGCAGGGTTTCTAATCAGAGGACAGGATTCCAATTCCATTTCTGTCCCTAACTACCTGTATAACCTTGGCCAAGTTACTTCAACTATCTAGGTCTTACTTTAATAATAATAATAAGGATTATTTGTAAAATGAGGGGGTGGTACTCTTTGACTTATAGTATGACTTCTAGTTCAGCTCTTTCCCAAATGTTAAAAAAGTTCAAATTAATAGCACAGATCAGATGTGAGTAACCTGTGTGTTCCAGCCTCTTCAGGGGGCCTCAGGATGCCCTTTCTCACATCCTCATTTCAACAAACACAAACTGGGATGTGGGTTTGTTTTCTCTATCGATATAGGCTGATTATTAATTTGTGAAATGATTCTGGTTATTACGGGGTGTTGTGTAATATTTCTTATTCCTTTTCATTTAAATACCAAAGTAATAGCTGTATCATAGTTCCAAAACTCAACAAAATGTCCCATTCTCTTAAGTGGATCTACTGCAGTGCAAGAGAGTGCTATGAACTAACATTTTCACACATGACTTGAATCAAAAAAGTGCCTAAATCATAGTTAATGCACGCTCACTTGGAAGATGAACTAAAGTCAGAGGGAATAGTGCTGGAATCAAACATCAAGGGTTTTTGGTGGCATTTTGTTGTTGTTTATAATAAGCAGATGAAAGTCATTACTTTTTTTTGCTTCTACATAAAATTTAAGTAATTATGCAGAAATGCAATTTGTATGTCTGTGTGTGTATGTGTGTTCCTTTTATAAATATGGTTTATAGAGAGAATACAATCTTTTTATTCATAAACTATTTACATTATACATAAAAGTGTGTACTTCCACTGTACTTAAACTTTAGCCTGATGGGCCTTCCAAAAGTCACTGTAAGGCCTTCTGTTGAAGAAAATATCCTTATATCTAGCCCAGACCATGTCATCCTTACTTTTATTTCTCTATAAATAAAATCATTAAACTTTAAGAACTTTCAGAATAAGTTCTGTGTGGATCCCACTACTGGGCTGGAGGAGGTCAGTGACAGAAATAAAGGTGCCATACATAACATAACATTCATAGCCATGCTCTTTCTGATGGCAAAAACAAATTTTACAAAAGCCCAACCTGGAAAGAAAAAAAACTAAACAAAGTAGGTACCTATCAACTGGGAAGTGATTGAGCAAAT
The DNA here is from genome assembly GCF_028583685.1 of Petaurus breviceps papuanus. Classification (NCBI taxonomy): domain Eukaryota; kingdom Metazoa; phylum Chordata; class Mammalia; order Diprotodontia; family Petauridae; genus Petaurus; species Petaurus breviceps. Next base: position 99,748,535 of record NW_027186296.1, on the reverse strand, counting down.
TGTCCTTTATGAATATAATGGAATGTAATTGTACTTGGAAGACAGTGAGTATGAAGATTTCAGAGAAATCCAGGATGACTTGTATGAACAGATGCATTAAACATAATGATTGTACTGACATAAAACAAAACTGCAGAACTCAAGTAATGTGATTACCAATCTCTACTCTAAGGGACTGAAGAGGAAACATAACGTTCTCCTCTAAAAAGAGGGGATAGATGTGAAATCAGGCAATTCCCTATACTCTTCTATGACTCAATTTTACCATCTGGAAAGGGGTCACTGTCCTGCCTAATAGCTCCAGGATATTTGAAAGATCAGTTAGAAATGTTGAGAAAGCTTCTGTTCTAATGAAGGTATCTCTTTAAGTAAGAAGTCCATAAGTGTTTATATAGCTCCATAGTGAAGAACACAATAAAAGTCAAGCTATGTAACTGCCAAGCATTTGTTTCCCACATAAATTTTTTTTAAAAATGTATTTATAAGCATTTATTGAATTCCTCTCATGAGTTACCCCATATACCAACACCTGGATAGAACAGATCTCTCCTTCTGAATTGATATGCTTTTTATCTTATATTATTACATCCTTTTCTTCTTTTGCCAGTAGACAAGAACTTTAACTGGGTTGGAGAGGGCACGTGTGGTAGGGATATGAAAAGTTAGGGAAGCAAAGAAAAAAAAAAGAAGCATGAGGTCAAATTTAAGTGTTTCCTGTTGTCAAAAGCCTCATAACTGAAGCCTTCAGTGAGGCATTTAAACACTTACTTGCAATGACTTTTGAGAGAGACAGAGACAGAAACAGAAAGAGTCAGAGATACAGAGACAAGAGGCAGAGAGAGTGATAACAGAGACAAAGACTGAGGAGGGGAAAGGAAGGAGAGAGAGGAAAGGAGAAACAGAGACAAACACAATTATGGGTCAAGTGACTTGCCCAGGGTCACAGAGCCATTAATATCTGAGGCTATATTTGAACCTAGGTCTTCCTGATTCCAGGCAAGTCCAGCATTTAACCCTGGTATATACCTTACTTCTGTTTATAAAATAGGGATCTGGTGCTATTGGCAGTCCTCAGCAAAATAATTAAGAGGGGGGACATAAAAGCTTTCTAAGTAACTGCAATGTTAAAAGATTGATGCTATAAAAAACAAATACAGAATAGTTTGAAAGCCATTGTATGCCCCAGGAACAGAACCTTATTCATTCTGTAATTGTCCACATTGAATTCTCATTAATCCAGTACTGAAACTTTTAATACTTCATAAGATTTCAGCATAGAAGAAATCATTTCTGACCAGAGATTAATACCACATCACTGCTGCTATGGATTAAGGACACCAACACTTTCTCTCTCTCTCTCTCTCTCTCTCTAGTGGGTTGAGTAATTGTGATGACCAAGCTTGGCTTGAAAAGATGACAAAAAACTACTTGTTCCTTTTTGTTGAATATGTTATAGTAAAGCTTCCTTTCATGTATGGGTTCTAATGGGTGACCAGTGAGGTCTCTTCCAATTTCCATGTTCCATGTTTCTGTGATTCTTTGCTAGAGGTGGGGGACTATGGGTGCAGAACACCACATCTATTGTCAGCTTTGATTAATGGGCCCATTTATTTATTTATTTATTTTGCTGGACTTCTTACCCCTCCACCCCCCCTTCCTTTTTATTCTTTGTATGGGGGATGGATTTTTGAGTAGGGGAGAGGGAGGGTCATGTTTGGAAATTAAGGTGATGAAATAAAAGATAGTGATGATTCTTTAAAAATAGAGTCTTGGTCATACTGCTTTAAATAAAAAGGGTTGTCCTATCCCTAAAAGAAATGTTAGTTTCCAAACTATGCCTGAATCTGACCATCTATGGTACAGTCCTATGTAAAACTCATTCATCCCTTGGCACAAGATCCTTTTTTCCTTGTCTTTTTGGCACATCTTTCCTCCTTACCACCCCAAATTCCTGTTACTTTGCTTCCCAGCCCTGGAACTATGGGCTAGCTTCTTCTTAGGGAGCACAGAAGGGTTCAGCTGACATTTTCACACACATTCTCAATACTCCTGACCCAGGGACTAATCACTCCTGTCTTTCTATACTTAGTTTAACTGTTCACCTACTAACACTAAGAGTGTCAGCTGCCAAACCTAAGACCCCCTTACTCCCCCATTTTAGTCTAATAGCTAGAAGCAATACTTTGGGAGTTGGTAGTGGTAAAGTGGCATGCCCCTTTCTCACATCTCACAACTGAGATGGTATTCCTAAGGGAAACTGGATAAGGAAAAACAAAGTCTTTGAGCTTCTCCTTGAAGATGGAGACCTTTCTTTTCCTGATCTTCTTCCCTTTCTCTTCTAACCTGCTCCCCCAACCCCTATCCTGCCACAAACAAACACTCCAATTTCTGCAGTGCCTTTGATACTCATGGTTAAGCCCTCTGGCAGCAACACCATACTCCCAGTGCCCAACTACTGGGACATTTGGTGGCTGCCCCTGTTACGTACCTGATTCATCCCTATGCCATTTTGCTAATCAGCCTGGCTATATTATTGTGAAGTATGAAGTGGGAGAGTTTTGAGACCCAGAGAGGAAAGGCCCCTAAAGCTGGGCAAAATGCTCTGGCAGGAGTTCCTTTGGAGGGGGAAACAGTCTGTCATCTTTTGTCTCCCAAGGCTGCTAGAGAAAGGAGCCTGTCTTCTGCCGGGATCTGGGGAATGCGTTAAGCTTGTAAATATTTTCTCTTTCTCTATCCAGGCAGCCTTTGGGAGCTGTGTTTACAATCTTAGACCAATATTCCTCTGTCCCACAAGAATCTGGATCTTAATCTATTTCTCTTCTCAAACACAAGCAGTTGGAGATCGTCCTCTTCAGAGCCAGTTAAACATGATTTAAAAAAAATAATTAAATCCTTAAGCTTCTCTGCTGTGAGGCAGCTCAATGGGAGAAGCCCTCCACAGATTAGATTGGTCTAGAATGCCAGCAGCTTTCAGATTTTTGAACCGATTTGTCACAGTGGTTTCTGGGTTAAGCCCCAAAGATGCAAAGAAGGTGATTTCCTAGGAATTCCAAAGCTTGCAGTGGCCTGGGATTAGGGAGAGGCTTTCCCACCCACAGGGACATTCTTTGTTTCTATGTGACTGTGATGCTTCGTCCACACCCTGGCTTTCTTGCCACTCTGGGCCACAAATGTGACAGTTTTTCTCCAGTATGAACTAAAACATCTTCATTTGAACCATAGCATTATGGTAACCCTCTGCTTAAATTTCAGTAGGATTCTTCCCTATTTTCCTCTATTTTTCTGCAAGCCACATCTCCTTAGTCTTTTGTCTTTGGTTACATTCCTTTGATCAGTTGGTAATGAGAATTTTCCCCCTTCCTCTTTTCATCATATCCTTTGTGATTCCTCCCCACAGATGGCCAGAGTCAAGACAACTGCACATCAGGCTGTTTCCCTGAATTTGGGGCTCATAACAGATATTAGAATACGTTTTTGATGTTCATGTTGAGAGAGTGGGTTGGGATAATTGTTTCAATCTTTTATTATCCTCTGCTTAAGTCTCATAAACTCTCAGAGGACAGATACTTGATTGGTACATGCTCTGTTAGGTGCTACATAAAACTCTGAGGTTAACTTTGACTGGTTAGAGACAAGATGTCATCCTAAATGCTTAAACTTGTGCTCCATGTGACACGATATCCTTGGACTGGTGGACGAAACCAGAGCGCTTCTGGGTTCTGAAAGGTTGTCAAATGTCAGAAGTAAATAGGTGGCCAAGGAAAACACCTTCTGAATCAGCTGAAGTGCTGCCTAATTTGGGCTCTTGCAAAGTTATGAAAAAGCAGGATTTTTGACCAACAAAGCTCTTTAGCATCTCATCAACTTTTAGTTTCTTTGTCCTGAGATAGAGGAAGAGAAACTGCCTGAGGTGTTGCATGAATTTTGCTTCTATTTTAAGACAGTACAGGAAAAGGTGTCAGGGAAAGGAAGTTAGAGAGGGGGAACATAATGGGTAAGGATGCATGCTGAGGGTCTGTAACTGTATGACTTCACCTATTTCCCTTCAGTGATTGTCGAAATGGTGGCATGGAGTGAGGAACATTTGGGGGTGGGGAGAATTCATTTGAAAGTGGCTGGATGAGAGTTGTGAGCAAAAAGTTATGAAGATCTGGGTCAGGGCAAACTACAACATGACCAAAAGGCAGTTTCAATTAGCAGTCCTCCAAATATAGCAGAGGTTTGCCAATTTGCAAGCTAGGTCGAGGTGGCAACACTGAGCAACCTAATAGGAGAAGTTGGGTGGTGTTCTTGCTGCAGGATGAATGAGGTCATCTCCAAGTCTGACTCTTGTGTGTGACTTTGGGCAAATCATTTAACTACTCAAGGTCTCATTTCTTTATTTGTGAAGTAGCAATGACAATAATCCCTATCTCCATCAAAGGGTTGCTGTGAAGATCAAATAAGATAATGTTTTTGAAAGCACATTGAAGAAAATAAAGTGATCTATGCATGCCAAGTATTATTACCTCTCCCCCCACCTCCAACCTCCACCACTGCAGCTGCCCTCACCATAGGCTTCCCATTCTCTCCCCAGAGTTAATTAACATTTAAAAGAGAATTCCTTTGGGTAATCAACTTAGCAAAGCTCAGTCTCTGGTTTTCCACTATCATTCTTAAAAATTACAGCTGATTCCACTTTGGAATATCAATCCTGAATTATTGGCACAGACTGTTGTAAGTCAAGATCACTGACAATATGTAGGCAAAATTCTCATAGAACGTGTGCACTGAACAAGTCTTATTTTTTTTTTAATTTTGCATGTGTCTCATCTCTCCTACTAGGCCATTACCTCTTTGAGGACAGGGAAAGGTGTCTTACTTATTTTTGTATATCCCCTAATAGCTAACATAGGTCTTTCCAATTAATAAAAAGTTGTCCAATAGGGGCGGCCAGGTAGCACAGCGAATAAGAGCACCGGCCCCAGTGTCAGGATGAACCTGGGGATCGAATCCGGGCTCAGACACTTAGCACCCACCCAGAAACACCTGGCCATGTTACTTAACCCCAGTTGCTTTAAAAAAAAGTTGTCCAATAAATGAATGTACATACAGAAGCAGGTGCATGCTATAATGTTTGATAATTGTTATTAGATGGTTATGATACGATATTAATGGATTTAAAATGAGAAGTTCTAGTTACTTAAAAAAATGCCCTCGAAAGCTTTTCCTGCAGCATGATCTCTTGAACCAAACTGTCTGTGCACACATTAGTCATTGCTTGGGGGTTGAAAGAATTATGGAGTGTGAGGAAATTTCCAGGTTACTGGGATAACATGAAGTCAAGTATTCTCCAACTACTGCTCTTCTGATGATTTATTCTATTTCTGAATTCTTATTGGACTTAGAGCCACTTTCACCCAGCTGAGCCTTCACCTCCCATCATGTGGGCGTTTTCTCTCCTTAATTGTAAGCTTCTTGAGAGCAAGAAATGTGTCATTTATTCTTTGTTTCTCTGACATGCCCATCATAATACCATCCATGTAGTAACGGTTCAACCCTCCCTTCTTCCTATCTCTTCTGTTACTATCAAGGACTCTCCCATCCTCCTTGCAACCTAGGTATCATCTTCAACTCCCCCCTCATTCTCACCTGTTTCCGGCCCCCACACCCACCCTCTACATCCACTCTGTTGCCAAGGCCTGGGGATTTCAGCTTTGCAACGACTCTTGAATATTGCCCCTTCTCTAATACTGTCACTACCCTCGAACATGCCTTAGTGACCTTGTAGCTGGACTATAGCAATAGTTGTCTAGTTGACCTCCCTGCCACAAGTCTCTCTCCACTACAGTTTACCCTTCACTCTGTTACCAAAGTGATCTTTCTAAAGCACCAACCTGACCATGTCACATGTCTCCCCCTCAATAAACTCCAATTATTCTCTATTACCTGCAGATCCAAATATAAAGTCTCCTGTTTAGGGTTCAAAGTCCCTGCCCCTCCCTCCCTTTGCAGTTTTCTCCCACCTTACTCTGTGGCCTGGACCTCCTTGCTGCTCCTCCCACGAGACCCTCTACCTCCAGACTCCAGGCATTTTCATGGGCTATCTCCCATGTCTGGAATGCTTTCCCTCTTCATCTCCACTTTCTGGCTTCTTTCAAGTCCCTGCTAAAATCTTACCTTCTATAGGAATCATTTCCTAATAATAGTCTTTTCCCTTGGTTGACTTGCTCCAATTTGTCCTGTATATAGCTTGTTTGTGGGTAGTATTTACATGATTTCCCCATTATTCTGGTACCCCTGATATCAGGGACTTTCTTTTGCCTTTCTTTGAATCACCAGTGTTTAGCACAATGGCTGACACCTAGTAGATGCTTAATAAATGTTTATTGATTGACAATGATTCAATTGGGCAGCCAGGTGGTGAAGTGGATAGAGTACTGGGCCTGGAATCAGGAGGACCTGAGTTCAAATTCTTACTAGCTATGTGTCCTTGGGCAATTCACTTAACTCTGTTTGCCTCAGTTTCCTCATTTGGAGAAGGAAATGGCAAACTACTCCAATATCTTTTCCAAGAATACCCCAAATGGAGTCATAAAGAATCACACATAACTGAACAAATGATTCAATAAATGCCTGTGGATTGTTTGTAAATTTAGTAAACTAACATTGCACTGTCCAAGATGGCATCTTAGATACTCACCTTCCAAAGAGCAAAATCAAGACTTAAAAACTAATTATGACCTGATTATGGCCTACCTTTTGTGGCACCCTCAATCCTATTGGATTTAATGAGGTTAAATTTCACTGGGCAGAAATGATTCCCAGAACTAATCCCAGAAATGTGGATATGGTGATAACTGCATCGTGATCAGGTGACCTAGGCAGGCAGTATGGAGAGATTATCTTTGTATTCAAACCTTCCACTGTAGACCAAGCCAGCCCCTACCCCAACAGACATTCCAAAAGGAAAAGCTGTGTTCTGGGATCTCTTACTTGAAGCCTTTTTATGTCATGCACCTGTTTGGCCATCTGAGAAAACCTCGGCTGCTTTGGAATAGTGTTGTTTTAAATAATGATTGAAGGAAATGCTAAATTTCAGTCAGAAGTGAGGAAAAATAAAGATGTATTTTTTTTTCTGATCCAAATTCATGGACTACTTGGTATCTATCCACAGATCCCTTGAGGGTCTATGGACCCCCAATTAGTTTAAATCACCATAAACACATACTTGAATTATGTTTATGTGATATTGTGGCTCTAAGCTTTCTATTTTCAACTCTTAAGTGTTTAGTATAATCCAACTTGGCTGAACTGGAGTGGACAAAAACACAATTTTGAGTTGTCAGGTCTTCAGAAGGGAGAGGGGAAAGATCGTACTAGCAGCCCTGCCCACCTAAAGAAAAAAATGTCAGTTTGGTGACTTTTGGTGTGTTGTGTTGGCTTTCCAGTGTGCCCTTCATGTGCAGATATGGTGGGCTGCTTTGTGGGCATGGTTTCTGCTTAAGGTAAATTGGCCTGGGAGAAGGGGCTTGAAGAGGTGTGGGGGGAAGGGACTGAAGAAAGATGTGTGTGGGAGAAGGAAGAAGGAGAGTGTGGAGTTGGGTGGGTCCAGCAACAAAATGTGGCTTTCATTCTCAACTTGGGACAGCAGCTGGAGATATGCAGATTTGCCTAGTGACACTTTGTTGTTATGACAACTGTTTTTCACCAGACAAAGTAACTCCAAACAGGGGTCCAAAGTGTGAGTGACAGATCAGAGCTGCTGTCGATGGTAAGCTTTAGTCGGCCCCCACTTTGACAGAATTATAGCTCTTTCATCTCCAAATCCTCCCGATTTCAAGGGTCCTTAGGATTTTAGAAACACTTGTGGGGGTTTCCCCCCTTTTGTTTTGTTTATCAAATTGTGATTGAAAATCAGAATTATACTGTTAATGTTGGGATCAAAATAAAATAAAAAATCTTCATATGCAGGAAAGGGAAGATGCTGTTTTATGCATTGAAAAGGAATACATTTTAATGCAAATAGTTACTAAGGAAGTTCAGTTGTATTGATGTTTAATGTTGTTTCTAATAAAGCATTTAATAAAGAATGCACTGTCTGGCTTCAGAATGAGCTTGACTTTCTTAAGCAGGTAGCGTTACTGCTTGTGCTTTATTTTGATGCATATTAATAGGCTTATCATGAATTTACTCACAGTTCAGAAACCAGCATGTTATGTTTGGTATTGAAGGTCTCCTATCATTTCACTGGTCTACCACTTGCATTCTGAATTTCCTCTTAAATAACCTTAATTCAATTCCTCAAATTTAATTGGGTAAAAATATTCATCTCAAAATGTGTTATAGTCATTTTGTTTCTACTTTTGGTATGTGTCACTTTTTTTTTATTTTAACCTCTGGCTCAACTTCTTGTCTTCTTAGGGTCTTTCTCATTCTCCTCCGCCTCTCCTTTTCCTTCTTTGTTGTTGTTTCTCTGCTTCACCTTTCTTTCCCTTCTCCTTTGTTTTTATTACCCTGGTTCCCTATGCTCTCAGGTCTTCCATTCCCTTAACCCTTTCCAGGAGGTAACCAGAGTTTCTGTCTTTTAAAATGATACCATCCAAACTTCATTACTGGATATAGAATAAGAAGTGGGCACAGTACCTGGTATATAACCTTGTGGAATTGCTGGTAGATCCACGGGACCTGGGGTATTGTGTCAGCTATATCAAATTATCATGTATTATCCAAGATTCATTCTGAGGACCCTGGCCTTTGGGAGGAATGTGTGAAAGGGTGGGGATAGGAAGGGGTATAAGCTCCCTGTTCTCACATTCTTTGGCTCATTAAACACCCAACCAGCACTCTGGGGAAGAATTGCTAAGATCTTTTAGACTTGGGTGTCCCCAAAAGGGGAAATATAAAGGTACTTATTGTGTAATATGACTCAAGTATGGGACAGGTAATTTATTCCTATACACAAATGCTAAACAAAGGCCACTCACAAGTGTATATTTGACAAAAAACAAACTTAAAACAGAATACAGTAATTTAGCTTGTAACTACTGTTACAATCTACTGGGAGGTTGACATAAATCTCATCGGAGTATAAAGTAATATGCAGGAATAATGATTAGACATTTTATATTTCATCTATGGGGCAACTAAGTGGCATAGTGGATAGGGTGCTGAGTCTAGAATCAGGAAGACTCATCTTTATGATTTCAAATCCATCCTCAGACCCTTACTACTAGTTATGTGACACTGGGCAAGTTACTTAACCCAGTTTACCTTGGTTTCCTTGTCTATAAAATGACCTGGAGAAGGAAACAGCAAACCACTCCAGTTTCTTTGTTAAGAAAACCCCGATAAGGTTGAGTCAGACATGACTGAAAATGAATCAACAACAACAAAATATTTCATCTGGATTTTGTGATGTCTAAGCAAGACCTGACAAATACATGTCTGTTGTTAAAATTGCTAGGTTTGAGCTGAAGATCTTGTTGGCCATCCTCTCTCATGGAGAAGCTTCTGCCACCAGATAGCTCCAACCTGATGGGACCTGGGGCATCATCCCATGGCTGAAAGTCGGCCCCAAATGCACCCACATGGTTGAATAGAACCAGAAAGGGCAATTCCAAGCATGCTGTGGGAGTAGAGGTGAGAGGCTGCTCTATCTTCATTCCCCTAACTCTGGTGACTAGTGTTGCTATCTTTTAGACTAGAATCTGTTCTTTCTCATTCTGGCACCTCACACTGACTTATGCCTGAGAACCCAACAACTGTCTTTTTGGCTTCCCTTAACAGGCAGCGATGTATAAAAGGCAGGAAGAATGTTGGCTTTCAAGTAAGAAAACCTTAATCGGAATCCTGGCTCTTCCATTTGCTGAGATGTGAAGGAAAAGAAAGCTTTAAACGGGCAGAGATAGGAGGGAGTCCAGTCCAGGCCTGGGAGTTGGCAACTCAGAAATGAAAAAACCTCAGGAAGACCCAGCATTGCTTGGTTAGAACAGAGAGTGCACAATGGAAAGAAATGTGAAATAAAGCTCAAAATATAGTTTGGGACCAGCTGTAGAGGACTTTACACATCAGGCCAAGGAATTTTGTTTTTAATCTGACAGGTAATATGGAACCTCTAAAGGTTTGTGGGCAGAGGCATGACATGGTCACACCTGAGTTTTAGGAAGATGATGTTGGCAGTTATGTGAGGGACAAACTGGAGAGGAGAGAAGAGGTACGCAAAGAGCCCAGTTAGGAGGCTCCAGTTACTGTACAGGTGAAAGGTGATGCAGGTCTGAATTAGAGTGGTGGCAATTTGAGTGGAGAAGAGACAGATATGAGATGGGTATTGGTAGAATCTACAAAATTTATTAGCTATCAATCTATCAATAAGCATTTATTAAACTGTTCCTGTATATTAACTAGAAACTGTGTTAAGTACTGGGAATCCAAATTTTAAAAATGAAATAACCCCTACTTTCAAGAATTTTATACTTTAGGGGTGGGGGGATAATTAGTAAATGGGGGAGGGGGAGGAAAGAGAGAGGGAAGCATTAAAGATAACTCTGAGGATGGTGGTGGTCTCAACAGAAATAGGCAATTTGGGAGAGACACAGAGAGCAGATAAATTTGAATTTGGACACATTGAATTTGAGAGCTAAAGGGACATCCATATGGAGGCATCCAACAAATAGCTGGAGATAAAAGAATATACTCCAGGGGATATCAGAGTTGAATAAATAGCTACGGGAGTCATCTATTCAGAGGTAACAATTGAACTAATGGTTTAATCTCTGAGAGAGAGAGAAAAAGAAAGACAGAGACAGAGACACAGAGAGACAGAGACAGACAAATACAGTCAGAAAGACAGAAAGTGATGGAGGAAGAAGAAATAAAGTAGTCGGAGAGGACTTTGGGCAAAACCCACCATTTTGGGGTAGGAGTGAGATGAAAAAGCAGCAAAAGGTGATTGAGAAGGAACAGGGAGAAGGGTAGCAGAAGAATGAGGAGAGAATGCTGCTATGGGAACGAGGAAAAGAAAAAGTAGCCAGGAAATACTCCATGGGGATCAATGATGTCAAAGATACAACAAAAAGCCACCAGATTTACAAGTTTAAGAAATCATTGGTGACCTTGGAAAAAGCAGCTGAAATAGAGTGCTAGGGTAAGGAGGAAAATTACAAAGTGTTTCTCAGGAGTTAATTGGGTGCAGAGAATAAGAGGGCAGCTGATATAATCTTCTAGGGGTTTACCAACGAAGGGGAGAATAATATATAGGACAACAGTGTGAAGGGATGTCAGCGCTGTATGAAGACTTGTATATATTTTTGTTTTATTTATTTTGTACATTTTTAACTTTTAAGAAGGCAGTAGGGAAGGAGCCAACAGATAAGGAGAGACTGAAGATAAGAGAGGGGGAAGGAATGACTGATGGAGTGAGTTTCTGGAAGAGATGGGAGGATATGGGTTTAAGGATACAAATGGAAGGGTCGGTTACTAATGAAAGGGGCTGCCTACTAATGCTCTGATGTTGGAGTAAATGAGAAGAGGATGAGTGAGGATGTAGAGGTTGTAATGTGAGGAGAGGTGAGAATGCTTATCACAAAATGGTCTCAGTCTCTGAAAAGTAGGAAGTGAAGGCATCTGCTGAGAGAGAAGAGGGGTTGGGGAAGAAATTAGGGACCAAAAGAAAGAGAAGGTTTGTAATGGCTACTGTGGGGAGTGTGAGAGAAAGTACATCAGAGATAAATAAAAGGATTTCCATGCAGCAGAAGGCACTTAAAATTAAATAACATCAACTTGTATTAAAGTCGGTCAACATACTTTCATGATTTTTTCTTATGCTATCCAGCAACTCCAGAGTTGGAATGGAGCAGGCAGAAGGTGAGGGTGGTCAGGATTGGAGATTAGAAGGTCATAAACAGTGGGAAAACAATGAGGTGAAGGATTTAAGGAAGGAGGACAATTAGATGCCCCCTTGAGTTGGGTAAGTCTAGGGTTGATACTGAGAAGGAAAAGAAGAAAGACCAGAATGAGTGTGATGAACCTCAGACAACAGGGAGGGCAGTGGATCAAGTGACAAGTGATCACAGGTTTAGTTGTGATGGAGAAGAAATAGCAGGTTTCAGAGTGTGGCAGAGACAGGTAGAAGGACAAGAGATTAAGATGAGAATTAACAATTTCAGAGCTGGAGTAATGGTGAGGCTGAGGTGGAATGGACAGGGAAGTCAGGGCAGTGAATTTATAAACTGGGTGGCTTAGGCCATTAGAGGGACCACTGAGGTAAACATTTCTCTCTTTGTAATTGCTGACTCTCTGTAGGTTGTGGCAAGCATAACACCATTGGATTCAAGGCATTCAACTTCTTTTCAAAAGTCCAGAGAAGGATCAGGTATCTAATTAAAAGACAAACTGTTTCCAGACGCATTGGCTTCATAAGAATTGCTGCCCAATCCAAGGCTCTCATCACTTAACCACAAAACAACAACAAAAAATCTACAATTCCTTGTGCAGACTGCTAACATTAAATATTTATTCCAATTTCTGAGGTTCTGATTTCCTTCTAGGTGACATAGCAGAACCTGAAGGCTCAGAGAAAGAGAGAACAAATCAGGGATGGTCCAAGATGCAAAGGATCCTTGGTCATCTCTTTGCTGCTGGTGTAGTCATCAGGTTTGTTGAGAGCGTGGGAGTGAGGGCTTCTAGCTGCCATTTCTAAGAACTTCTCTGAGACTTCCCCTTTCCTCTCCCACCCCACCTGATAGTCTTTTTTTTTTTTAAGCAATTGGAGTTAAGTAACTTGTTCAAGGTTACACGGCCAGTTATTTTGTGTGGGTATTAAGTATATGAGGCCGGAACCAATCCCAGGTCTCCCGACTCCAGGGCTGGTGCTCTTACTCACTGCGCCACCTGGCTGCCCCTCCCCTAGTCTTTAATATACTTAAACTTGCTATTCTTTAATCATGAATCTGCTTTCAATAAATTATGAGGAAAATAGATTTGGACCCTCAGGTTAATTGCACATCCTTTTTTGGGTCTGTGATCAACTATATTAAATGAGTTCTACTCTTTCTAAGAGAAGCAAAGGGAAAAAATCAGAGGATCATAGGTTTGGAAAGAGAACAGACCATGGAGGTCAGCAAGTTCATGATACAATTTGGAGAATTTTGCTTGCTTTTCAGAATCCAGAAAGGATAATGCAGTAGACTAGGTCTCCCAATTTCCAGAATTCTATGTGGAAATAGAGACTCTGGTCTGTAGTAACACTTGGGTCATAGGAGCTGTGATACAGTGGAAAGAGAACCAGATCTGAATTCAGATTCTGAATGCTGTTCTTAGCACCTGTGTAAGCTTGGGCAAATCATGTACCTTCCACCCGCCCCCTCAATTTCCACACCTGTAAAATAAAAGGGTTGGGATAGATGGCCTGGGAGATTCCTTTAGTTCCAGGTCTGTGATTCTATAAATATACTCTCTGAACTCTCTGCTTGGAGCCTGCCTGCTTAGCTATCCTTGGCAGGATCATAATTATCAAGAGACAATGAGTTAGCTTCCAGCTATTTGGAATGGAGAAGCATAATGATTTACTCTTTTCCCACTTGGCTTTAGCCAGAACAAGAAATCTAAAGAAAGGGGCAGATCAGCATCTTCTTGCTGATGGGGCAGGCTCTCTGAGATTTCAAACTTAACTTGTACATTATAAAGGGAGGGGGAAAGCACCTCTGCTGACCCTACGATCTGGCACAGATCTTGGAATGACGGTACAATGAAGTTGCACTCCATCCTCAGAAGGTGAGGAGCTGGCATGGATTCAAACAATACAGAATCTATCTAGGAACCAGTCAAGTGACCCAATTAAATGT
>NW_027186296.1:99699799-99734612 GCF_028583685.1 Petaurus breviceps papuanus | reverse complement strand
GGGGGGGGGAAGGGGGGCTTCCAGACCTGGAGCTCTCACAGAATCATAGATGTAGAGCTGAAAGGGACCCCCAACACCACAGAATTCAACCCTCCACATTTAACAGATGAAGAAAGAAGATCAGAAAGGTTAAGTAATTTGCCCAGTATCACACTGCTAAGTGTCTAAAGGTGGATTCACATTTAAGTTTTTGCTAACAAGTCCCATACTCAGTGCACTCTGCCACTTAGCTACCTATCCTGAGCCTAGGGCTCTGCCTCTCTTCCTCTTTCCTTTCCCCTCTTTTCCTTTCTCCACCTCTTTATCTCTTTCTTTACCTCTTTCTCCCTCCTCCTTTCCCTCTTTTATTTCTTCTTCCTCCCCTCCCTTTTATCTCCCCTTCCCTTCCCTCTTTCATGTTTATTTCTTTCCCTTCCTTTCTATTCCTTTCCCTACTCTTTCCTTTCTTACCCTTCTCTTCCCTTCCTTCCTTCCTCCCTTCCTCCCTCCCTTCCTCTCTTCCTTCCTTCTTCTCTTCTCTTCTCCTTCCCTCTCTCTCCCTTTCACCCACTCTTTCTTCCCTCCCTTTCTCAGTGAGCTGTGATGCTTCTCCTGCCTCCCTTTCTTGGCTCCCTTCCTGGTGGGAAGCAGCAATTGGCAGCAGATATGAATTATACACAAATAACTATAAAGCTCAATCAAATCAGATGTGATGAGATCAAAGTGCTCTGCCAGTCTGTGAGAGAATCGTTTCTGACTGATGGGGCCAAGCAAGGGCTTGTGGGAAAGGTGTCATCTGAGCTAGGATTTGCAAGAGGGGACATTCAATAGGAGGAGAAAACAGGGGAAGAGGTCATTCTAAGGGGGTGCCTGGAGACTGAATTGTGTGTAAGGTAGACAGAGGACAATGTGGTGTCCAGTCTAATCGGATGATAATATGTATGTGTGTGTGTGTATGTTTGCAGGGAGGTTAGTAGCATAGTAGTAGTAGTAGCAGTAGTAGCAGTAGCAGCAGCAGCAGCAGCAGCAGCAGCAGCAGTAGTAGTAGTAGTAGTAGTAGTAGTAGTAGTATATTCAGGTTGTCTGGGCTTAGGGCTATCTTGCACATGCTCCTAGGTGACATACTGAACAGAGCACTGTGCATGAAGTCAGGAAGGTCCAAGTTCAGATCCAGCCCCCAACACCTTGGGGAAATCATTTGAGTTCTGCCTGCCTCAGTTTCCTTAACTGTTAACTGGGGATAATAATAGCAGCTACATCGCAGGGGGTTGTGAGGATCCAATGAACTAATACTTATAAAATACTTAGTACAGTGGCTGGCACATAATAGGTACTTGGTAAATGCTTCTTTCCTTCCTTCCTGTTTCCCAACCCCTCCTCCCACATTTCCATCTCCCAGCTCTTCCCCAACCTCAGGACTCTGAAAAATCCCCCAATTCTGGCTCACCCTGCTGGTGGAACAGAAGATGCCAGGTTAAGGGAAGTGGGTCCAAAAGGACACTACCAAGTCCTCATCTGTGAGAGAATCTGGAGAGGACTGCTAGGCAGGAGAAAGGAGGAAACAGGTTGGGTCAGCCAATATGCTCCCAAGTATTCTTTGGGAAGAAGTCTAAGATTAGCCACAATGATGGGTATGAGGGCAGCAGAGGAGAGTCACGTAGAGGCAGGAAGAGATAGAGCCAGGGTCAAAGTATAAACCAGAGTCTGAATTGGGGTGTGCCAGAGGAAGGTATCAAGGACAGAGCCCAAGGGACAGTTGGCATCCTGCTTCAGCTAAGGCAAGCCTGACTCTTCTTCCCTTTGAAGCAACGGCAGCATCCTACTGTTGGTCAAAGGTGATAGGGATTTAAAGGGCCCTTTAACAAGGGATCCATATGGAGCCTAACACCCTCCATGGGGTTCCCTACCACACAGTCAGTACCCCAGACATTTCCTTGGCTCTTTCTCTCCCTGAATGCCTTCAGATCTCTGCTCTCTAAACTAGTTTCAAACTATTTCCTATACATTATAGAACATTTTGGGACTCAAAAATATTCATAGATCCCATAAATAGATATAAGAGATAGGATAGAGAATCTAGGAGGAGAGATAAGGCCTTGGGATAAAGGATCATTGAGGAAATTTCAGAGCAAAAAGTAAGAAATTGTGCATATTTTTTCATACAGAAAATCT
This sequence comes from Petaurus breviceps papuanus, assembly GCF_028583685.1. NCBI lineage: Eukaryota > Metazoa > Chordata > Mammalia > Diprotodontia > Petauridae > Petaurus > Petaurus breviceps. Next base: position 99,732,461 of record NW_027186296.1, on the reverse strand, counting down.
GCTGTACAAATTAAGTAACTTGATATGCAGTTTTTTGTTTAATATTTTTAAAGGCAATATTACTAGCATTGGAATTTTTCATGGAAGCCTATTTAGTTGTTCTTGAAAGGAATATTAGATTCACAGAACAAAATTTAGAAATCCTAAAATTTTCCCAGAAAACAATCCCTTCACACATGTGTAATGCACATATCTCCAGAAGTCCATTTAGAAGTGACTTCCGTAAGAAGAATTCCAAGCACTTATGGAGGTGCAGAAGGAGAGTAGGAAAGGTGCTGGGGAAGGTGGGGTTAGGGTGCATTACTGGGGCTGATTTTGGTCAGCCAGGTCTTTTGTATACAGCTACCTTGAGAAGAACCAGGAGAATACTGTACTCGCTCACAGCAACATTGTATGATGACCAGTTTTGATACACTTGGCTCTTCTCAACAATGCAATGGTCTAGGATAATTCCAAAGGACTCATGATGGAAAATGCTATCCACATCCAGAGGAAGAACTATGGAGTCTGAATGCAGATCGAAGCATGCTATTTTCTCTTTTTTCTTTCTCGTGGTTTTCCCCTTCTGTTCTGATTCTTTTTTCACAACACGACTAATGCGGAAATATGTTTAATATGAATGTACAGGTATAGCCTATATCAGATTGCTTGACATCTTGAGAACAGGGGAGGGGAAGGAAGAAGGGAGAAAAAAAATATGGAACTCAAAATCTTATAAAAGTGAATGTTGAAAACTATTTTTACATGCAATTGGAAAAAAAAAACTAAGTGGATTTTTAGAAAAGGAAACAGCTACCTCCTTGGCTGAGAACATGAATACTGCTTTCTCATTTATACCAGAGACACACTCATATACATTCATATTAAACATATTTCCGCGTTAGTCATGTGAAAAAAAAATCAGAACAAAAGGGGAACACCATGAGAAAGAAAAAAAAAGAGAGAAAATAATTTTATTTGATCTGTATTCAGACTCCATAGTTCTTTCTCTGGATTTTTGTTGGAGTTGGAACTCCCTTCATTAAGCAGACTGTGACTCATTTGGAATTTAAAATCTCAGAGTGTTGCCTGAGGCTTGGAGGACATAAGTCAATGGTCCCTGGACCCAGTAAGAATCAGAGACAGAATTCAAATCTAGGTTTTATCTCCTCCACTACAAGCATGCCATCGTGTCTTTCTCCTCCACAGTTTTCATCAAATCTTCTCCCCCTCCCCCATCCTTGTCCCCTCCACCCCCCCCAACAATGAATGCTCTTGGAGCAACTTTATTTCTGTTGAGACTCTACTAGCCACAGACCTTGAGGAACCCAAGAAATACCTTTGCTTATAAGCTTGGAGTTGCCTCCATATCCTGGACTCAGTATATGGGCAAAAATCTTGGGCAGCTGGGAGTTGAGCTGCTCATAAAAGTTAATGTAATTATACCTTAAATACCCATAAAGGAGGCGGGTTTTTTTTTAAGCCTTTCAGGTGCGTTGGTGTTCATTCCAGAGCTGTGTATGAATTCATAACTTTTCAATGCGGGCATTCTTCTGAATAAAAGCTTACCTTTACTCCTCTTGGGAAGAATCCAACTTGCAGACAGCTCTAAAAGAGAAAGGGAAGAAGAAAAAAAGCCCTGATTTTGCCACCTGCTTCTGCGTCCTCGCTAAAGTAATTAGTCACGGCTTGGAAGACTTTGCAGCTCCACCCAAATCGCGCTATTGTTCGGGATACTCACTATCAGACTCATTTTGAGAAACTCCTTTAGGAAGTCGTTGTTTCATCTATGGACTCCTGGAAAACTGGGGGCATTTCAAAAGCCAGACTGTGGTAACAGGGCTTTGAAACTTGCTTCCTTGAAACCAGACCTTGAGCATGTTCCGTTGCTCTCATATTTTTTCCTCTTTTAAATACATTTGCTCAACATTTCACAGCACCACCAGATGACAGCATTGAAGGGGACCTCAATGGCGTCCCACCCAACCCCTACATGAGAAAGAATCTCTCCTAAAACAACCATGACAAGCAACAACACTGGCTTCTATCTGTGAGCCTGCAATGAGAGACAATCCACTACCGTCATAGTCTGGTTCTGGACAGCTCTAATTGTGAGAAAGTCCTTCTTTCCTACATTAATCCCAAATTGGTTTCTTTGTGATTTCCACCCATTGTTGCCGTCTGCTATGGGAGTTGGGGGAGGGGGGGCGAACAGAACAAGCTTATGCCTCCTCTACATGACAGGATAATTGGCACATTCTCCCTTAGCTTTCCTCTTCAGGCTAACATGTCCATTTGCTTCAACCAAGTCTCATATGGCATGAACTCTGGTTTATCCGGGTTTCAGTTGCTATCAATTGTTTCAGTCGTGACACCATTTAGGGTTTTCCTGGCAAAAATACTGGGGTGGTTTGCCTTTTTCTTCTCCAGCTCATTTTACAGATGAGGTAAACAGGAGTAAATGACTTGTCCAAGATAACAGAGCTAGTTCAAGATTTGAACTCAAGAAGAAGTGTTTTCTTGACTTCAGACTCAGAGCTCTTATTCACTGCACCACCTTGCTGCCCTTCCAGGCACGTCCTAAGCATTTAATAAATGCTCCATCCATCCATCCATCCATCCATCCATCCATCCATCCATCCATCCATCCATCCATCCATCCATCTATCTATCTATCTAATCTATCTATCTATCCATCCACCTACCTATGTCTATCATTTGTATCTTTTTTTTTTCTTTTTGCTTTTTGGAGGGGGGAAGGCAGGGCCACCTAGCTGCCCCTATCATTTTTATCTTAATTCAAGCCCTTGTTTCTTCTCATCTAGACTCCTAATAGCCTCCTAATTGGGTTTCCTGCTTCTAGTCAGTCCTCTTTCTATTCTTTAAAGCTGACCAAAACAAAACAAAAATATCTTCCTAAAGCACCAGTCTGCCCCTGCCATTCTGTTACTCAGAATGCTTCCGTGGTTCCCTATTGCCTCAAGAACTACACATGGCTCACTCAGCTTGCCAGTTAAAGCCCATCACAGTCTGCCTCCAGCCCACCTTTCCAGACTGATTTGCTAGTCCCCTAACACAGCATCCGCTCTTCTGCCCTCCTTCATGACTTTACCTGGGCTGTCCTCCATTCCTGGAATTCACTCCTTTGCCTCTATCTCTAAACCTTAGCTTTCTTCTGGGATTAGTTCATTAACCACTTTCTGAGGGATGTGCATATTGATTCTTTTGAATCATATGTAAATATCGCATCCCTACAATGCAATGTAAACTCTCTGAAGGCAGGAGGGGGAGGTTTTTTTTTTTTTTAATCTTCAGCACCTACCACGGTGCCTTGCTCTTAGTAGGCATTAAATCAATTATTGTTAAATAAAATTACACTGTATTTGCATGGGGAAAAGTGTCACTTTCAATCACAATCCTAGCAATTCTCTTTTGGAGCTGTTTTGTAAAGGGAACCTTTAAATTTCCTACTGAATAAAAGACGACCTTTGCCCAGCCTGCCCCTTGTGACCCTGATGATTCTGTATGTCGATATGCCCTACTTTACCATAATCTCAGAGGCGTTTACTGCAGAGAGCATTAGCTCTCCTTGATGCATTAGTTGTGTTCCAATATATCTGTCACAGGCAAGCAATCAGTCTGCAGACCATAAAATCCAAAGCTGGCAAAATGTACCTCTGGTCTCAAAGTTGTCAGGATACCCTCCTCTCTCTCTCCCCCCACCCTGTGTGTGTGCACCCGAGCTTGCATATGTACACACACACACACACACACACACACAAACACACCCTTACACACACACCTTTTCATGAAAAGAGACTCAGCCTGCCGAATATTCCCTTCTATTACTCTCAAATACTTTTGGGGAGATCTTATAACTGATGAAATGAGTGGAATTTCCATTCAGTGGCTAGATGAGGCATGATTAAGAGAGTGAGCTGGTTCCTAAGATTGAACAGAAAGCACAGATTACAGCACAGTATGGCAGAAGGGACAGAGTGCTGAACTTGAGGGTCAGGAAAACTGGGCTTCTTACTACACCCAAGAGGCAGTATGGTGCAGCCTTAGGGTCAAGGAGATCTGGGTTCAAATCCTATATCCAACATATACTGGCTGCACCACCCTGGGCAAGTTATTTAATCTTTTAGTGTCCTAGACAGCTCCCTGCGACTCTAGGTTGTAGGGAAGGTGCCAACTTGCATCAGTAGAAGGAGTTCTTATATAGAAGTTAGCTCACTGGCCTATGAAATCACAGATCTGGTCCCTATCCTGTATCTACCTTATGAGGCCCAAATCAGAGAAGGAGAGTTTTGAAAGCTTTAAATTGCTACATACAAGTTGGCTATTGTTGTTTTGTTGCAAAAGCATTATTTTGGAACCTACAAAGCTACAGCCCAAATTCGTTTTGTTTTCTTTGCTTTCAAAGCTCGGAATCAGCACTCAACAACGTTAATGAAAGGCTTAAGTTCTCTGCCAGTCAGCAGAAGGGCTTTTATCCACTAGCCACGTGTCTTATCTCTCATCTACAGGAGCTGCCAGCTTGGCTTTGGAGAAAGTCGGGTTTTGTGAGGGTTTTTGGTTTGGATCTATGACTTCTTTCGTATTGGGAGCTGTGGGTGAGCAAACCCCCTTCACCAGTGCAGATCTGCTGCTGTTCTGACAGGTAGCGTCTCAAGATGTTGGGAGGTAATGTTGTTGTCAGTTGGATCCACTCTTTGTGACCCCGATTGGGGTTTTCTTGGCAGTTTGCCAATGAGTTTGTTAAATGTGTTGCTTCAGGCACAATCTGTATCTTCAGGGACAGGATTTGAACCTAAATTTTTGTGACTCCAAGGCAGTTGTTTATGGAAGTTCTTAATGAGTTGTTTATGGCAGTTCTTAATGGCAGAAGTGGTGATCCAGCCTCTTGATGACTGAAGTTCCTATTTGGGTGCTGGGTTGCATAGGACTTATGGTTAAGACTCATTTCATATACCATGAATATCACCAAACTTTGGCAGTGTGGTGCTCGGTGCTACTTAAACAATAGCTTATGAAATACTTTGAGGGATACGTCAGAAGGGCCATGTCCTAGTGGTTAGAGAGCTGGAAGAGCTGAGTTCAAATCCTGCCTCAAACACTTACTATGTGACCCTAGACAAGTCATTTGATCTTGTGATTATCAAATTAGAAAACACATAAAATGCTTTGTAAACCTTAAAGTGCTACATAAACGCTAGTAGTTGTAGTAGAAGTAGTAGTAATAGTAATAGTAGTGGTGATAGTAGAAATAGTAGTAGTAGTAGGAATGAATGGAAGTATTTTGTGTAGCTATAATTATTAGGGAGTTTCCCCTGATATCAATCCTGCCTTCCCTGCTATCTCTTCATTATAATCCTTGCTCTCCTAACCATCATCCCCATCTACTTCTGGCTTGGGCCTTGGATTCCACACTTGGGTGCTCAATCTGATAAGCAAACTTTCACTCTATCTTGTTGAGGCTCAGGCCTTAATTCCCAGCCTTCTCACAAAGCTATCTAGTACCCCATTCCAAGTGCTGTTTCAAGTTTTTTTTTTTAAACATTCATTATTTTATTTTAAACATATTTTTATTTCAAAATTTTGAATTCCAAATTCTCTCTCACCTTCTCCTTCCAATGCCTCTTAATGAGTAGCTTTCCCTTCAATTAAAATGAAAGACCCTTGAGGGCAGGAACTGTCTTGCTATCCCCAGTGCCAAGCACACAGTCAGTGCCTAATGAGAGCTCTGTCTGTCTATTTGATCAAGATTTTAGTCAAATCACTTCTTTCCCCAGGGCTGCTGCTTAATTTGTAAAAGGAGAATAGGAATCTGACCTTTACAAAATGTTTTTCAAAGGGAAAAATCATAGAATTTGCTCTACTCTCCCAGAATTCAAGTCCTTTCCCTGAGGCCAGTGTGAGACAAATCAGGCCCTAAAATCAAGAGTTGATAGGACTCCTAGCTTGGGGAGAATCTGACACCCTTTTTTCAACTGTAAACTATCACTAGAGTAAATTACATATAATTGAAATCCACGGATAATCCCCAAACCTTCTTTGGCCTAATAGTTTCAATCTTTTGCCCCTAAGAAGTAGCTTAATGAGTGTATTAGAACCTAATTCCATCAGTCCTCCCCTAACCATTCTTCAGCAGAGGTGCTAAAGCATATGAAAGGCTGGAGAAGAGAGAAGGAAAAGGCAAAAGGCAGGGGGGTAAACCCTAAATGGGACAATCAGCCTTGGATTAATCAAGAGATGCCTCTCCTATTTAAGTACATGACACGATTAGCATTCCTCTGGGCTTAATTCCTTGAGTTGGTTTCTGCTCTCCAGTGAAGCTGACTTCGAGCCGATTATGGTCTCAATGATAGAGTGAGTTAACATCTGAAGGAAGCTTTTGGCTTCCATCTGAGAAAAAGCCAGGTGTTCCACAAAGAATTCTACCCTTCTCCTTATGATGAATTCTTGTTTGGCAGACAGCCAGCAGACCTGAAGCTACAGGAGGGAGTGGCTATTACTGCCCATGATTCAAAACAAAGAGAGGGTTCTTCAAGTCTTTTCAGTGGGTAATAGCAGAAGGGTTTTGTTTTTATTTTAGTTTTTTAAATGGGCAATTGCCCTAGTGCCTGCCGTTCAGAAGTGACTTATTTAAACCAGGCTTTGACTGGTGATGGCTGGCTTCATTGAGATTCAGGTGGCAGGGTTTACCCCTGCCTCCTGGACCCTTCTCCTTGGGAAGGAGGGTGCAGCCCTGTTTACAGACCTATTTGTACCTTTTCTCAGAAGACACGTTACCAAAGTGTTCCCAACAAGCCGCAACACAGATGTTCTTGCCTTTTCATGTCTTGGATGCTGTAAAAGTCACAGATGCATCAAAGGGTTCAGGTGGTTATTTCAGGCTTGTGATGGGATGTTGCTACATGTTAATAATTAAGGATGCCCCAAGTGCAGGTCTGGGGAGGACAAATTGCTCACGTGTGAAAATTGTAGCTTGAGAAGTGCTGGGAAGTTCTCGATGTGGGGCTGCTGGGGACATTTCTCAGCCTGTCTTCTGGGATTCAGAAACTTCATCTGAAAGTAACAGGATCCACTTGCAAACACTGATCAATTATTTTATAGGAAAAAACAAAACAAAAACAAAAATATGAGGGGCTCCAAGAAAGCTGAGGCCTAAGCTTAAAAGGATTATCTTTTTTCCTAATCTCTTCTCATGAAAGCATCCTGAAGGAAGATTAAGAAGGAGGCATTGGGATCATTGACTAACAGAACAAGAGCCAAAAGGTACCTTAGAGGCTACCTTTTCTTATAGTTGAGGAACCATGGAGGGAGAGGTTGTCATTTGTTCGAGGTCACACAGTTAATAAGCATTAAAGGTAGGATTTGAACCCAAGCCCTCTGATTCCAGAATCATAACTGAGTTCAAGTGAAATCCTGACTAAATGAAACCTGTTTTTATGGAATGATCTCAATATTCTTATCACCTTAATCCAATTTTATGAATAATCTGAGGACTAAAAAGTTTTATAATTGATATAAGTAGAAATCTACATTTACTGTATGAAGTACCAGGATGAGGACTGAGTTCCTAAAGATGTAGAAGTACTGATTCCTGCCCTCAAGGGGCTTACAGTTTATTTAGGGAAACAAGATACACATATGCAAAGTAAGGATATAAGGTAGTATAAGATAAGAGCCTTTGAAGCTATCGGGGAAGGATGGGGAGGGAGGAGAGCAGGAGGAAGATTGGGAGGAGAGGACTTTGAGGTTCTTAGCCTGGGAGAAGGATGTTACCATTGACAGAAATATGAACCAAGAAGAGAAGCTGAGTGTGAAGGAGGGAAATGATGAACTGGGTTTTAGACATGTGGAATTTTAGGTAAAGATGGGACATCAAAATGGATCTAGTCTCATTAGTTAGGGACATGGAAATGAAACTCTCCCTCTCCCCTCCCATGCAGGGCTTTTTATCTTTCTCCCTTCTTCCGCATACCTATAGCTTTTTTTAGTTTTATGACCTAAGACTTGGAAATATTAGTGATCCCAAAACTAAGAGGATGTGTTTCATCCTGTACATTTGTCAAAAACCATAAGTATAAAGATTCTATGAGGAATAGATATTTTAGACTGAGAAATCCCTCTTCCTCCACTGAAGTGCTTCTGCCAGGAGGCAGCCGAAATTTGTACTTTCTGGCCCCCTCAGGATATCTCTTTCAAGATGGTCTCTCAACTGGTGACGTGGAAGATGTACATAGCTGCCTTCTGGGTGGTATCTACCCCTCTCTCAAGTTTCTAAACTGGAGTGAAAAGAGAGAGACAGAAAGACAGAGAGACAGAAGGACAGAGAGACACAGACACAGACACAGAGAGACACAGAGAGAAACAGACACAGAGACATAGAAACAGAGACAGAGAGAGACAGACACACAGACACAGAGACAGAGTCAGAGAGACAAAGATAAAGATAGACAAACTCAGAGACAGAGAGAATCTTCCTTCTTCCTCCCAGTGTTAGAGAATAGGATATAGCCCAACCCTCTCTGAGTCCAGACAAACTTTGTTAAAAGTTCTGTTGCAAGAGAAATTCTTAACTGAGATCTTTTGTAAAATTAATTCAAAATTGTCTGTATTAATGTGTAAATTCCTGGGTATGAAACCATTTGAGGAATCTTGTAGAGCATCAGATCAAGATCATTTGGTTTTGGGAGAAGGGGAAATAGCTCATAAAGAGTGCTAATAGTTGACATTTACATGACACTTTAAAGTTTGTTAATGTCTTTCCATGTTTCTCTGAATTTTTCATAGTCATAATTTCTTACAGTGTAGTCATATTACATCACATTCACACGCCATAATTTGTCTCGTGAGCCTCTCCAATTAGTGGATCTCTACTTTGCTTCTATTTCTTGGCTTCCACAAAAAGGTGTTAAATGGAACCCTTCTTTCTGGCTGACTTTCTTGACATATATAGCTAATGATGCTATTTATGGGACAAAGGATATGGACATCTTACTTACCTTTTTAGTCTAACTCCAAACTGGTTTCCAGAATACTTGGTCTAATTCATAGTTCCACCAGTCATGTATTATTAGTCCTTCCAAAGCCCCTCTAACCTTCATTATATTCATTTTTTAAAGCTATTTTTCTGGGTATGAGGTCAAACTTTCTGGGATCATAGGACTTTGATGTGTTTTTCTCTTATGATTACTGCTTTGGAGTAATCTTGTATATGGCTTGAGAATGATCTATTCCTATTATTTTTGATCACTTAGCCATTTGGTAGATCGCCTTTAATGTTAGCTGCCTATTTGTCTTGGATATCAGAACCCTAAGAGGTACTATGGCAGAATGGATAGAGGTCTTGCTTTTGGAGGTAGGAAGACCCAAATTTGAAGATCATGTCTGACATACACTGCCTATGTGACCCAATTTACATAACTTGTTGGTGCTGTGAGTTCATTACAAAGAGAGTTTCTTCATCTGGGAATTTTTATACCAATGAAATCTCAGGTATTAGCCCCATATCAATGATATTTGATTCAATATTATTCAATTAAACAGCTTCCCTCATTACATTTATTTTATTTTTGTAAATGTTTTCAACTTTATATAATTAAATGATGTATTTTACCTTTTCTGATTCCCTTCCCTTCATTGTTTGGTTAATAACTTTTCCCTTCCCATACCTTTGAAAGGTAACTAATCTCATTCTATTCTCATTTTTTATGATGTGCCTTTCAAAACAATGTCATATATCCATCTTGAGCTCTTTGTGAAATATGATTTTAAATGTGATGGTGACCTAATTTCTGCCAGTCTGCTCTCTAATTTTCCTGGTGGTTCTTGTCATATCAGGAGTTCTCTAAGTAATTCATGTTCTCAGGTTTATTGAACACAAAGTTCTTGAGTTTAATTGTTCTGGATCCTTCCTTATCTAGTCTGTTCTACTAATTACTTAAAGATTTTAAAATCACACCCAAGTGGTTCTTATAACGAAGGATAGTGACAGGGATGAGAGCTATGATTTCACTGGCAGAGGGAATTACCAGATGAGGAAACCCGCCACCTTATCTGCAACTTAAAGTCTTAGAGAGTTGCCTAAATCAATCGTGTTAGACTCAAATAGTAATGGAGTGGGGGGGGGGGGGGAAAATAATCCATAATAAGGATCCCTGTGGGACTTAGTTTTTAAATGTAATATTATCTATGTTTTATTGTAGTTTTATATATTTTGTTAAATATTGTCCAATTACATTTTGATCTGGCTCCAGTAGTACTCAAGAGTGTTGTGGTTATGTATGACCCAAGGTCACATGTTTAACACCTCTGACCTAGAGCACTGAGAGGTCGAATCAATTGCTCAGGGCTAGACAAGCCGTAAGATTCAGAAGTAGGATTTGAATTCAAGTCTTCTAGGCTTCAGGGTCAGCTTCCTACCCATGATATTATGCTTCCTCTCAAGTTCCCTTTTACAATAACTATTTTTATAAATATAAGTTGGGACTTGAAAGTGTGATCATACTGTTTTCATGAAAAAATAAATTCAATGGATGTAAGGAATTCTAAAGAACAACCAGTCACAAAGTTCTGAGGTTATTCTCTTTACCTAATGGGGAAAGGTGGTCATTAGTGCTGGCCATCATGTCTCCCATTCCTCAGGTCAACTGAGAAACCTGGCTGGTCAGATCAGGCACCATCTGCATCATCTTTTTTGGGGGGCGGATTAAGATTATGGGATGATACATATAAAGTCGGAAGAGACCCTAGAAGTCAAACAGTCCACCCCCTGTCCTTAGTACTAAAAGGTACAGCAAAAATGAGTGATGAGTCTAGATTCCAACATCTTTCTTAGAATAATGCTAAGACAAGAAGAATTTCTGGGGTACCCACTATATCCATGGCTGTGCAAATTGCTCCGGGATTTATAAGAGTTATGAGAAATCCCTGCCTTCATTAGGTTCACAGGATAGTAAATTTAGAACTGGAAGGTACCTTCGAATTCATCTGATCCAACTGCCTCATTATAAAGCTCAATCAATCAAGAAGCATTTATTAAACATTTACTAAGTACTGTACTAAGGGCTGATTGGAATAAGGAAACTGAGGCTCAGATGGATTAAGTGACTTGTCCAGTGTCACACAGGTAGTAGTGATAGACATAAGATTTGAATGTAGTCTTTCCGACTCAAAGTCAATGGGTGCTGCTTCTATTGCATTGTTCCTTTTTGTTTTTGTTTGAGGTTTTTTTGGTGGAGTAGTTGTGTCTGACTCTTCATGACTGTATTTGGAGTTTTCTTGGCAGAGATAACTAGAGTGGTTTGCCATTTCCTTCTCCAGCTCATTTTACAGATGAGGAAACGGAGGCAGACAGGATTAAGTGACTTGTCCAAGGTCACATAGCTAGTAAATCTCTGAGGCTGGATTTGAACTCAGGTCCTCCTGACTCTAGGCTCCCTACTGTATCCAATGAAATACCCAGTTGCCCCTCTTTTGCACTGTACAGCTTCTAAAATAGAGGTAGTTTATAGTCACATGCTGCATTGGGTGGTATGGTTTAGAAGTGCTTCAAAAAGAGAAACAAAGGTGATTTCTTCAAGGCATTGTACAAAGATCCCCTCTCATGCTATCAAGGCCAAACTGAACTCTTTCCCTGGAGTCAGACCATCTCCCTATTTCCAGTCTTCTGACAAACACCCCATCTGGATCCCACATCCAAGACAAATTTCCTGAACATCCTCAGCCTCCTGCCACCCAGATTTCCTGTTCCCAGCTGTGGACCTGCTGCTGCTGCTTCCTGTCCCTTTTGCTGCTTCAAGAACTGACAGCAGGTTATGAGGGGAAACCTGGCTTGAGATCAGGGAGGGAACAGGGGAATCATTGTAGGATGGAGCGCTCTCTCTCTCTCTCTCTCTCTGTCCCTCTGCCCCTCTCTCTTTCCCTCTCCTCTCCTTTCTCTCCTCTCTTTCCCTCTTCTCTCTTCACCCTTCTGCCTCTATCTCTCTGTCTCTGTCCCTCTCCCTCACTCTCCCCTCTTTCCATCTCTCTTTCCTCGCTCCTTTCTCTCTCTGTCTCTCTCCCTCTTTCTCGCTTTCTCCCCTCTTTCCATCTCTCTTTCCTCTCTCTCCTCTCTCTTTCCCTCTCTCTTTCCTCTCTCTCCCCCTCTTTCTCTCCCTCTCCTCTCTCTCTCCTCTCTCCCTCTCTCTCTCCCCTCTCTCCCCCTCTTTCCCTCCTCCCCCCTCTCTCCCCCCCCCCTCCCTCCCCTCTCTCCCTCTCTCTCTCTCTTTCTCTGTCTCTCTCTCTATCTCTCTCTCTCTCCCTCTCTCTCCCTCTCCCTCTCTCTTTTCCCCATCTCTCTCTCCTCTCCCTCTCCTCTCTCTTCCCTCTCTCTCCTTTTTCTCCTCTCTTTCCCTCTTCTCTCTCCCCCCCTCTATCTCTCTGTCTCTCTGCCTGTTTTTTTCTGTCTCTCCACATCCCTCTGCTCCCTCCCTCTTGCTCATCACACTTCAATACTCCCTGACCTCTTGCCCTGGTGTCCCCTCCTTGGCCTTTAGGGAATCCTAGGAAACGGTCTCCAGGTGACTGGCGCCTGGCCATTAGCCAGCCTCCCCAGGGTCAGCCTCTGGTTGGGACATTCTGATGTTAATATGTGTGAAGCAGCCCTAGATGTGGCTGTTGTTAGGCTATCTCCCACTGATCTGTCTGTTACCAGCCACATGATCCAGCTTTTTGATGCCCCAGCAGGATCTTCTACATTTGTTTTTTCCTCCTTGGGCTAATATGACATTTCTAAAAGTGCTTTGATTGCAAACATGTCCTCTCTCTACTTTTATTTCTAAACATAATGTATAGTTTTAAAAATGATGCCTATGACCAGCTCCCAGTTTTTTCTGGTGCTTAGAATCTTGGAAATGCGCTTGAGGATGTAGCAAACTGGTTTTTTTTTCCCTTGCTCCCTCTTTTGCTGAAAGTGGGAAGGGTAGGACTCTAAGAATAGAACTGAATTTGGATCTCAACAGTCCTCTTTAGCTCCACCTCCCCAGATCCCTAATTTTGTGACATTTTTAGACTCCCTCAACAGAGCTGGAAGAAACTTCAGAGACTATCCTAGTCCAACCCCCTCCATTTAACAGGAAACTGAACTTCAGAAAAGTTCTTGGGCTAGAATATGGCGGAACTGTTTCAGTTTCAGGGAAGGACTGGGATCATGGCTTTAGTGATGGAAAGGAAGGATCTTGGAAATCAAGCCTGATCCTTCCTTCCATTTTACAGATGAAGAAAGTGAGACCCAGAGAGGAGGGGACTAGCCTAAGTCACATGAAGTTATAGATCAAGAGCAGGAAGAGATCCTAGGTGCCATGTAGTTCAACCCCTTCATTTTATGGAGGAAGAAATGGAGGCCTGAGGGAGCCGTAGGACTTCTCCAGGTTGCAGAGGTGGCAAGTCCTGGAGCCATCATTGAAACCCAGATCTCCTGCCTGAAAACCTCCTTTTCTCCCCTCGACACCAAACCAGTACCATTTCCACTACACTTTATACTTCCTTGACTCAATTGATCAGCAAGTATTTGTTGAGAAGGCTATGGGAGAAGCACTGTTTATGCTGGGTGCTATGGGTTATGCTGAGCAGAATAGGTCAGAGTCCCTGCCCTCAAGGACCTGACAGGCCAATGGGCAGAGAAGACACATACCTACAAAAAGAGAGCCAACAATACAGTCAACATTCCTTGTTTCTATATGTGCTCTGTCTCCCCAACTAGACTGTCAAGCTTTGTGAGGGAAGGAACCATGTCTATTTCCCTTTATATCTTGCCCAGTCTCCCCCTACAGAGCCTTGTACTTAGTAGGTGTCTAATAGATGTTTATTGAATTGAATTTACCAAGATAACGTATATATCATCCAAGGGTTTGCTGGAACCTGCTCAAACAAGCTCATAAGAGCTGATTGTTAAATTTTCATCGTGAGCATTCATACCTCATAAATTGACAAATACTACAAATCAGGGCTTAATATATTATTTTGTTGATTGTCTAGACTTAAGAAAGTGAAGGAGAAAATGTTAGTGATATATTTTGAAATTAAAAATGTGTCCTATGTATACCCTTCCCCACCTCCCCATCCCTGGTCAAAAGCTGGTTGTTAAACACTTACCAGCACAAACCTAACCTGATCTTTAAAACAAGGAAGTTGAAATAGGTCTCAAGTCCCCTTTTAGTTCTAAATATTCCATGATTTCCTTTACCCAACTTCACTATTCTAGCATCATCCTTCTAATTAATTATTCAGGCTTGCAATTTCAGTGTCATCCTCAATACCTCTCTGCATATTTAGCCGATTGCTAAGTTCTGTCATTTCTGCCTCCATCTCTTATATTTTTCCTTTCTCACCATCAACTCAGCTGCCACCTGATCCAGGGTCTCACCACCTCATGCCTGCTTGTTTTCTTCTACTTGTTTTCCCTGCCCTCCAGTCTCCCCTTTCCATCCCCATTCTACTCAGCTACCCAAGTGACTTTTCTAAAATGCAGGACTGACCATGTCATTCATTCCCCTACTCAATAACTCCTGGTGGCTCCCTGTTACCTACAGGATCATCCTGTTTGGCATTTCAAGGCCTCATCAATGTGGCCCCTTTCGGTCTTCTCATACTTCACCCTCCTCCCACACACTCTACAATACAGGCAATGACCTTCTGACTTGACCTCTCGCCACCTTTGTGCCTTTTCACTGGTTGGCCTCCATGCCTGGGATTCTCTCCCTCCTCACCTCTACCTCCTGGGTTCCATGAGTTTTCCAAAATTGGCTCAAATCCCCCATTGTACTGCAAGGGGCTTTTTCCATGTTTTCTCCCCATCCTCTTCTGCCTCCCCCCAACTCTCCTCCATTTCCTTACCCCCGAGACTACTTCTCATCTGTACCTTGTGTACCTTTCTATACAATTAGTTGCATGGTGTCTCTCCCCTTAGAATGTGAGCTCATGGAAAACAGGGACAGTGTTTTTGCATTTCATTCTTTCTTCACTTCCAGACTGATTCTGGATGCCTGTGAGTGCGAGTGACACTACACCACTGTAATCTGGGGTAGTCAGGGAAGGCTTCCTGGAGGAGATGGAACTTGAAGGATGGAAGGCAGGTAGAGAAGGAGAGTAGCTGCCATTTATATGGCTCTCTTAGTTTGTGATGTGCTGTCTCTCTATTTTCTTATGATCTGAACACTCTTGGAACTTAAGTACTAAAGGCATCATTAGCTCCACTTTACAGATGAGGAAATGGCGTCTCCAAGAGGTTATGACATGTTCAGAGTCACACAGCTAGTAAATATAAGAAGGGAGATTTGAATCCAAGTTTTTCCAACTCTTGGTCCAACAGCATTCTTCTACTACACCAGTCTGCCTTGTAAGGGAAAGGCTATACCAAGGACTCGGGAACTGGTATGCAATGTGTGTCAGGCTATGTGATTTCTATGGGTTTGAGGTAGCTAAATCTCCTGAAGAAAGTTCATTTCTTTCATAAGAGTCAGGAAAACTAGACTCTGTTTCTACTCCTGTGCTCCTGCTTTACCAATTTGCTATATGACCTATTTCTCATTTTCTTTGTCTCTGGGTTTAGATAACAATTACCAGTCTTCTCTTTCTACCACACAAGAAAGTTTGAAGGATGTGAGATCCACAGAAAGCTTCATAAATCCCCAACTTTATTACCAAATTCTTGGTTTATAAAAGCATTATACAATTTAGTTTTGCAAGATTTCGTGAGATAGAGATGTTATAAACATCTGCAAATCACTGCTTCCTTCAAATGCATGGTGCCTTTGATCTCTATATCCTTATATACTTGAAATTGCATGTGCACATCTGTAACTCTGGGGAAACCCAGTTGTTGATGGCGAGAGACCTCTAGGATAGACCTCAGTCCCAAGGATGGTGGGAGATAGGGTGGGTACCTCCAGGGGTAGGGAACCTGCGGCCTTGAGGCCAAGGTCAGAAGGCTGGACTGGAGGACCTGGAGGGCCACGTTCCTGCAGGTTCCCCACCCATGCTAGACCCTAGGACACAAAGTCTTTGGTGGAAGTGGGGGAAGAAAGGGGGAAAAGCCTGAAATCCGGGAACCTCAGTTATCTTGGGCAGTGACCATAGTATACTGTGAGACCACTGCTGGGGAGGCTACCACCCAGTGAAGGAAGAGGGTGGGGATATTAGTGAACTTTTCTGGGGTCTGACTACTGGTAGTGGGATGGGAAAGAGGAGAAAAAGCAGCTGAGTTTCCCATTTTAACTAACTATTCTTACTATATGCTACAGAGAGTATTTTCTATCTGCTAAAATATCAGAGTACAAGCTCTACATGTTGGCACCCTGTGACAAAGTTCCAGCTACTTCACCCTAGTTATAGCTCTGCCCACATGCCCTTATTAGCCAGTTAACACATGCCCAATTAGCCAACTGAGATGACGATGGTTGTGAAATTACTAGCTCAATCTGACAGTGATAGGACCTTTTACATTCCAGAGAAGTTCCCCATATTTTCTTCCCCCCACATAGGACAAACCAACAAGATTTTTATTTGTTTTCACTGATAAACAGTCATGATTCGCACACAGGATAAATATGGCATTATTCTAGAATCTAGAATCGAAGGACATACTGTTTCCCCCTTTAAAAATATTGTCAGCTCAGTTCTGTTGAAATGTGAATTTGTAGCTACTCTTGAATCCGTTTCCCCTCAAGTATCCCTAAGTACCTTTCCCATCAATGTCAGTGCAGCTCTTTAGTCAGCAGTATTGGCTGAGCCTGGCAGAGCCCTGGCTCTGATCATCCTCTGGTCACTTTGTAAGTGTTACACCTGGCACCGTGATCCCTCAAGAACAGCAATTTGGTGGTTCCCCACAAGATGAAGAGAGAGGTTCTGAGTGTCGATCCTACACTCGGCTCTCTCCATGGAAATTCTGCGTTGCTTGATACCAGCACACAGCCAAGCCAACCCTCACCATCTTTCTCCTCACAGCATCCTTACCTCATGCCAACTACTATTTTTGCACTACTGTCTCACCATTTCATGTGGATTTGAGCTGGTTGAGGCTGCCCAAAGGGAGGGGAGGGTGGTACTGCGGTTGGAATCTGATGGAATGTGTGTTCAGCCTTTTCTCGGCTGTGTCTCAGAAGTCATTCTTGAAAAGAGGAACCTCTGTCTTCAGACAGGAATTACGTGAAGTCCAAAACTCCTGAGAAGTCCAAAAGCACCCCCCCAAAGTCCAAACCCCAAAGATCCTAAAACACAAGTCTCATCTAGCCCTACAGAAATTTTATCTAAGAGAGCTGAAAAGCAGTTATTCAGACTTTGGGCACAGCCTTGATCATTTGTTTTTAACCTTTTCTGTCCCAATCTGGCCCCAATTCCAGGCTTCCCACTAGCCCCTTGCAAGAGGCTTCTACTCCAGCCAGACTTCAGAAAGCCTGGTATGATCCTGCTTCCTCTCTGCTACTCCAGATTTCCAGCAGACTCTTCTTTGGAAACATAGGTCCCTCTGTCCTCTTCTTGGCCTAGCTAAATCCTGCATATAGGTAGAGGTCCGGCACAAGTCCCACCTTCTCCACAAAGCCTTCCTTGAGGGTTCAACTCTACAGTCACTGGATGCCTATAGCACTGATTGTCTTTGCCACTCTTTTGGTTCTTAGTACGTGCTCTCTTATATTGATGAATTTTAAGGTTTTAATTTATTGGTTATTCAGTAGTCATATTTGTTGATTGATCATTTGATTACTTTTGCAGTTGTACCCTTTGGCTCACTACCACAGCTCTGGGCTCACACACATAGGGTTTAGTCTCTGGGACTTCTGACTCATCTCTTTTCCTCAGGGCCTTACCCTGGATTTCCCCTGGGAACATCTGCATTTGGCTTCTTTTGTCCTGACTCAGGATTCTCCTTGGGAATATCAGAATTTGGCTTGCTTGAAAGGGCATTTAGCTCCCATGGAAATACTGAGTTACCAAGACATAAAATCAATCAACAAACATTTACTAAATACCTTTTATGTGCCAGACACATAGAGTAAATTTATTGGATATAACATGCAGAAAAGTCTAACGTGTGATCCCACATAAAGTCAAGAATAGACAACAATCCTTTCTAGAGAAATCCACCTCCCCCTGGGACTTCTATATTCATTTTAGTTTCTGTTGCTGTCCTGGGATTGATACCCTTATCCCTCATGGCTTACCTTATCATTAATGCTAGAAAAGAATATGGAGTCACCAGAGTCAAGTAACCCTATGTAGTCAATCACTCCAACCTCAGGGTGCCATTCTGATAACGAGGCCCCTCCAAGTAGGGGAAGAACTCTGGGTAGCCAGAGAACCAAGCTTTCTTCCCTGGACCTGCACAACTCCCATGTGCCTCAGGCATGTTACCCACGAAGGGCAGGGTCTGAGTTTGTTTCTTCACACCATGGTCTGCTGCTTCTTGAGTTGGTCCAGAACCTCTTTTATTACTCCAGACATTTCTTTGCTTGGTGTAAGTTGCCCTGCCGTCAGCTTGTGTTCCCTTCTCAGCCTATCTGAGAAGCCCTTCCTAATTTCTCAAAGACTTTGCTTCTGTCTGCCAGGCCATCCAATTCACTCTTTTTTTTTTCTTTTTTGGAGGGGCAATTGGGGTTAAGTGACTTGCCCAAGGTCACATGGCTAGTAAGTGTTAAGTGTTT
Organism: Petaurus breviceps papuanus; assembly: GCF_028583685.1. Taxonomy (NCBI): domain Eukaryota; kingdom Metazoa; phylum Chordata; class Mammalia; order Diprotodontia; family Petauridae; genus Petaurus; species Petaurus breviceps. The sequence goes on along the minus strand of NW_027186296.1, from coordinate 99,713,793 downwards.
GAGTCGGGATTTGAACTCAGGTCCTCCTGACTCCAGGGCCTATAGTCTATTTAGTGCACCACCTAGCCACCCCCATCCAATTCACTCTTGTCATCCTCCTACTGCTGCTGCCTTCATTACTATAGCAAAGCCTTCCAACTTGAGTGAGGCTACTGGACCAATAGGCCTTGGGACTAGTCAACCCTTTTCCAACTTGGTAGTTGGGTCTATAGCTCTGCTCTGTTTCCACTCTGGCTGTCACACAAAAGGGTCCTTCAGGTGACTTTCAATGCCTCCTCCTTCAGCCTTCTCAGTAAGAGGCCCATTACTTTCACTCTCACTAAGCTGGTTCTATTGATCTAATCCCCTCTCATGGGTAGGCACTGTGCCCCATTCCCCCAACATAGTCAACAGAGGCTGACAAAAAGCCCCTACACCCCCTCTCCATTTGCCCAAACTCTTAGCATCTCACTCTTCCCCTGGAGTTTCCTTGGAATGTGCCAATGATAGTGAGGTTCAGCAAAGCCTCCAGACAACCTAGGGGAAGGGACAGAGTTGGGGGTGTTGGTGGGGGAACCGGCATCACCTGCAGGTACTAAAAGTAACGGCAAAAGATTCATGTTCCTGCAACACAATCAGAGTGTTTTCAGGACTATTGGTGCTCTCTTAGAGGAGAATGAAGGAAAGTGAAATTATTGACTTATTTTAATTTGCTGTATTACAAATTCATCAAGACAAAGGAGGAGGAGCGGGATTAAGAGTCAGAGAACCTGTTGATTCTGATATTTACCAACTGGAGGGTCATGGACAAGTCTCTTTTCCACCCTTTGGGGGTCTTAGTTTCTTAAATTTGAAAAATGAGGACTAGATCTGGGGTGCTTAACTCGGGGTCCATGAACTTGACTTTTAAAATACATACCTACACACATACACACAGGGCAATGGTCTTAGAATCAGGAAGACTAGCCTTTCTGAGTTCAAGTCTGGCTTCAGACAATTATGAGTTGTGTGACCCTGGGCAAGTCACTTAATACTGTTTGCCTCAGTTTTCTTGTCTGTAAAATGAGCTAGAGAAGGAAATGGCAAACCCACTGTACTCCAGTATCTTTGCCAAGAAAGCACCCAAAAAGGTGTTATGAAGAATCAGACGTGACGGAATAACAACAAAATTTCAATGTAATTGGTCTGTACCATGATTCTATGTAGTTTATTTTAAAATACTATTTTGTGAAAGGTACATGTTCTTCACCACACTGCTAAAGGGATCCATGACATAATAAGTTAAGAAACCCTGGAATACACCATCCCTAGTACCATTGCTTCTGGAAAGGCTTGGTCAATTGATTATGTATCAACTCAGCTGTCCTTCCCCTCACCAAAATAGACCCTGTTTTTTATATACACGTTGTTTCCTTTTATTAGAGTGTGAACTTATAGAGGGTAGAAACTCTCACTTTTTGTATTTGTGCCTAATAGTGCCTGGCACACAGAGGGCATTTGATAATTGCTTTTTCATTCATTCTCGCTCTGTATCTTGTGATCCTAATCATTTTTCCTCCACCTTGACAGTATGGAGCATAGTTGTGTAGGAGGAGGTTGGTTTTGTAACTGCCCCAAGGGTTCCTTTCCTTAGGGGGGAAGATCCTATAATCGCTAAGTTATATTGAAGATATGGTGGGGAAAGAAGCAGAATAATTCCCTTGTTTAGTTAATTATACCTGATGACTAGGCACTAGCCTCAAGTGTTAATATGTTGTTGAAGGACTACAAATGTCCTCTAAATGTCAGCACCTCAGGACAAGGTACCAGTTGTCTCATTCTAGTTATGGCTCTCATTGGGACACTTCATCTAACTTTTTCTCCCTTATAAATGAGGTAGACAGAAAAATAGTGGTGCTGATTTAATAGATGTAGGATAGGGTTGAGGGTGGGGGGGTGATATAAGGTCAATCGACCTGTTTAAAGGCAGAGAAATGGTACAAAGCCAAGAATGAAGCCTAGGACTGGGGATTCTGTTTTCTGTTTTTCTTCTCCATACAAATTAATTCAGGAGCACATGGTTGGAACCTATAAGAAATGAGGCCAGAAGAAGTAACAACATAAATTCAGATTTCAATATGCAATTGAGTACAATGTGAATAGATGTGGGTCTGCTGCTTTTTTTTCATCCTGCTACTGCTGGTATTATTAAATGGGGGGGGGGGGAACAGCAGTATGAGCAGCAACTCTGAGTTACCTAAAAGAGCTTCTTAATATCTAATCAAGGTTAATCTATCCATTTCCTAAAAATGTGGCCTGCCTTTTAAGAAAGTGTATTTTTATGCAAAGGGAAGAAATACAGGTAAGAATAATTAAATCAATTAAAGTTACAACACCTATAATTGGGACTCAGCTGTTTTTCATTGTTCTTGTGTTACGGTTCCATGTTTTTCTGACACAATCGGGGAATTATCCACACCTGTTTAATCTCTCCAACTACCACCAGGCAAAGGGTGGGGAAGCAGGCTTGCTATGGATATGGAAAGGAGTTGGCAGCTGTAGGTGGTCCCTGAGCCACAGAAGGAATTAAAAAGTCTTCTGTTTTGTTTTTCTAGGCATGGCACTGAAGACAGGGCTTTAGAAACAGACCTCATACTAGCTTGGTAAATCGGTTTCCAAAATCAATAGGCTGCGAAAATTCTATCCGGCCTGCAAAATTTGCTTCAGGCCCCCTCACATTCATCAATGCCATCCCTTCCTAGGCACTCTCTCTCCTTTTTTTTGGCTTCCATAGCACTTGGCAAAGAGTCCATGGGCATTTGATTCTGGCAGGCTGAATCAGAGATCCCCTGCAAATATAGGGGTCCCTCAGAGCCCCAATAAAAGTGAATCACAAGGAAAGGCTGAATAGATTGTTTTCTTTTGCATCTGGTCTTGTTTTCTTGAGGCCATGGCATGTAGGCCATACTTATTTTCATGGTTTTCTTAAATAACTAAGACCCTCCCTAGCACTCTGTGGGTATGGCCTGTTGGCCTGTTGTATACTAACTCAATAGGCTTGTGGTTTAGAATGTCTCCTTAGCTCTCTCTCTGTGTCTCTCTCTCTCTCTGATCAGACTAGTTCAAGTGGGGGGGGGGGGCAACTGTGGCCTTCTAGATCCTTAAGTGTGTCTTTTTTTACTGAATCCAAATTTTACAGAACAGTTCTGTGAAGATCTAGAAGGCCACAGGTTCCCCACCCCTGGACTTGTGATTTCATCCATGTGAAGGATTCCTGGTGAGAAAACTCTTTCCATCAATGTAAATTGTCAACTGTCCTGTGCCTTAAAAGTCTTAGGGAACTTCTTTAGGGAATTCTTAGAGGTTAAATAATGTGCCTGGAGCCACACAGTTGGTATGTGTCAGAGGCAAGCTTTGAATTCAGGTTTTCCTGATATTCAGAAGAGCCTCTTACTAATTTTTTATATGTATATGTGTACACATATATATGTATATGTATTTATATTTATGTGTGTATATATGTATATGTATATATACCATGCCAATCTCAGATAAGAAAGTCAGTAGATAAGTACGTCACTAAGACAGCAAGATTGCACGTATGATTTCTTCAGGACCTCTCAGGTCTGAACAACTTCACAGAGTTAGAAAGAAAGTAGCCCTTTAAGAATTCAAGGAGTTAGAATCATTAGCTACCTACCTAGCCATCAGTAAACCCTCACTTCTACCTACTTGTAGTTGAAGTGTATTGTATGTATTCTCAGTCTCGATTGATAACTTGATTAAATTTACTGGATTGCTCTTTCCTCTCTTTATTTTCTGTTCTTTGTTATAAGGGAAGGATCTGGAGAGGAAAGAAGGGAGACAGTCAGAAGTGAAGGTGATATAAAAAGAAGAGATATGGGGGTGGCTAGGTGGCACAATGAATAGAGCACCATCCCTGGAGTCAGGAGGACCTAAGTTCAAATCCTGCCTCAGACACTTAACACAAAAACTAGACGTGTGACCTTGGGCAAGTCACTTAATCCCAATTGCCCCCCCCAAAAGCAAAAAAAGAAAAAAGAATGAAGAGATATGTATGCATTTTTGAAAGCTTTGAAACAATTACTCACTATCCAAAGGGATCTTTGATCTCATAGATTCAGGAATTCCCTCCATGGCACAGATTGCTAACTCATCTATGCCTGCTTGTCCTGGGTGGCTCTTGTTTGTGTCCCCACAAGTTCACTATGGGGGGTACCCAATGTGCCGGAGCCTTTTCTTGCTGTTTCCCCATTGTCAGGGTACCAGTGGAGGATGTCGGCTGTCTACTTGTCATCTCTTCATCTTGTCACATGGCCAGTCCATCCTTTCTTCTTATCCTTTAATTTCTTGACTTCTTTTTCTCTGTTTTTGTACAGAGTCTTCATTGATTATATGGTTGTTGCAACCTGATGATAGCCATCATGTACCTTGATGCAACACGGGAAGTTTAAAAAATTAAAGATATAAACAGTTAAGAAACAAACAGACCCCAAATCCCTCATCCTACAGGTGCTGGTCAGTCTTATGCTACCTGGATGCTGTACTTTCTGCTCTGTCTTGGGTTTCTTGACTTTGTTTCAGTCCTCTTGCTGACCTCCTCATGGCCTTCTCTGCTTGGTATCCTGCTCTTTACTCATTTTTTAATGCATTTCCCCATACTTGGCCATGATATTTTTTCTCTGCCTCTAACCAAAGGAGCATAAGGTGAGCTCATTAGTGTGTCCTGAGTCAGGCCTTTTCCACCTTCTACTGGCATCAGTGGAGCTTGCAAGCCCTTAGCTTTTCTGCTTGGCTACTGCTAACACTCTACGCCTTTCTGGCTTCATTCTTTTTTTTTTTATGGGAGGGGGGAAGGCAGGGCAATTGGGGTTAAGTGATTGCCCAAGGTCACACAACTAGTAAGTATGTCAAGTGTCTGAGGCCGAATTTGAACTCAGGTTCTCCTGATTCCAGGGCCAGTGCTCTATTCACTGCACTACCTAGATGTCCCTGGATTCATTCTTTAAGGCCTAGCTTAAATGTTACCTTCTCCATGAAGACTCATCCTCTGCTTCCTATCCTAGACTTTATCTGACTTCCTACAGAATTTATTATCTATATCACTTTTATTATATAATAATAGAAATAATATTGGTATTTTATTTATTCATATTTACTTTTTATTTATTTTAATATTATAAACATTATTTAGATATGAAGCATAAATAATTAATATTTATTGTTTATGTGACACCCTGGCTTTGTATTTGGGGTCAGGAGGGTACTAGAAGGGTCTGACGATCTCTGACTGCCTTTCTCCCGCTCCTACTAACTCAGGCAGCTATTTAGAGCAGAAGACTGTCTCTGAGAGGCTATTCTCAGGAGTGCAACATCTCCGTTGGCCTTCCTACCTCGGGGAAGAGCTCAGGATGTAAAGTCAGAGGACCCACATTTCACTTCTTTACTACTTACATGATGTTAGGCATGTCCCTGTAAAACAAGTTTACGACATCTCCCTTCATGTTGACATATATTAAGGGTGTGTTAGAGGCAGTTCATATGGGTTTTTGTTGTTGTTGAGTTATTTTAGTCATGTCCAACTCTTCATGACCCCATTTGAAGTTTTCTTGGCAAAGCTAAAAGAGTGATTTGCCATTTCCTTCTCCAGATCATTTTACAGATTAGGAAACTGAGACAGACAGGGTTAAGTGACTTGCCCAAGGTCACACAGCTAGTAAGTGTCCAAGACTGAATTTGAACTCAAGTCTTCCTGATTCCATGCCCATTGCTCTATTCACTGCACCACTTAACTGCTGTCCCCCTCCCCTCAATATGGACTAGCCAATCCAAGTCGTTAAATTTTCAGTATGAACATTTATACCTCAGAAATCATAAAACCCTACAAATCAGAGCCTGATTTATTGTTTTGTTGATTGTCTAGACTTAAAAAGGTGATGCAGAAAATATTAATAATGCAGATTAAACTTAAAAATATTGTTCTGTGTACATTTTTTTTTCTGGAGAGCTGATTGTTAAACATTTACCAGCATTCTACTGCTTCTCCTCTGCTTCCACACTGTGTGATAATGTCCTGGGGAGGCCAAGGACTGTCACACATTTTTTCAGGATTCCCACTAGTGCTAATACCATGCCTTTTGTCTCATATAAAGAAAACTGCTTATTTGATGAATGGATAGAGAAGGGGGAAGAGAGGGAGAAACAGATCTCCAGGCCTACTAGATCACAGAAGAATGATCTAGGTGGGAGGATTTTAAAGGCACAGTAGTTGTTGAGTGCTGATGGCCTGGGAAGGGACTGAAAGTGACAGAGGGGACCAAGGAATGTGCCAGCTTCTCCTGGCCCTGTGTGCCATGGGGTGTGAGAGGAAGAGCAGTCAGCCTTGGAAATGTGGTATCATCAGGAGGAAACTAGGATCTGTGGATCACCAGGAGATAGAAGGAATGTGCAAGGAAGAGCCCTAGGTGAAGAGAAGGAGGGTAGTTGACAAAGGGAGAGGAGTTTTTAGAGCATAGTGAAACTCTTTTCACTATGAGAAGGCTAAGAGAGAATGGGAATCAGGAAGGGCCAATTCTGAGCTGTATAAGGACAAAACTTGGGCCAGAGGTAGCTGGGGAAGGGGGTTTTCGTCTAAGCATTCTGAATCATAAGATTAATAAAAGATAACCCTCATCATGCATGGGGAGTGCCGAGCAGAGTAGCGCCTTCTCAAGTGATTATAGGACATGGGGAGGGGAGGTGGATTTTCTTTGGCAGGAAATGTACCAGCTCTTATCACTATCTGCGAGCATTCTTGGAGGAGTGACTTTTGCAGGGCACCGTGCTCTGTGCTCAGGAACCCAAGAAAGGGGTGCAAGACACAGCTCCTGCCTTCCAAGACTTTACAGCTGGAGTGGGCTTGGGCAGGAGTACTCAAGTCACGTGCTCCACCTTTGCTACTGATCTGTTGCTCTCACTTTGTTCCAGGACATCCTGTGTGCCATAATTTCCTTGGGCCAGGCAGTGAGAAGGGGGCACTCTGACCTTGTGGGGAGACAGCCCTGTAGAAGGGATTTATCTGATAGGACTATGTAGGAGTAGTAGCTCAGGGCTCCCCCCAAGGGAGAGGAAGCACCCCCTGCATCTGATCCTCCCTGATGCTGGCAAATGGGGCAAAAGCCAATCTGAGAATCTCCTCACTGTGCTGCGTTCACTCCAGTCATATTATCATGTTCCCCCCACCCCTGCCCTAACCCTTTCCCTGAAGCCTTAGACTCTACAACTACATACCTAGGCTTGCACCTTTATCTTGCCTGGAGCCAGGCCTCCAGAGCCCTTCAACGTGATGTTTTCCTCCATTAGATTGGACCACAGAGTTTGGGAGGAGGTGGAAAGGAAGTTGGGGGCCAGACTGAGAAAGATGGGACTGAATAAGCAGGTGCCAAGTCCAGTGATTTTGATCTAACACCATGCCCCTTCTCTTGCCACATTTAACTTTTCCAGTGTGATCCATTGATCATTCAGGAAATTCTATTTGGTTATCTGTTTGTGTATTTGTGCCATTAATGTAACAAAATGCAAAGCCTTCATAATTAAAAAAAACTTTAAAAAATTTATAACAGTTTCTAAAAATACTATTAAGAATATCAAAATCTTACCAATATTTTTGATATAAAAATAAACTTGGTTAATATATTTTAGCTGCTTTTCATAATCAGAAACAATTCAGCATGGATTTTCAAATCCAATTAATCTGATTTTAGATGAAGTTAAGCATAATTATAATTTAATTAAGTACATCATCTAAAATCAGTCAGTCACCAGAGAAGTAGCTAGTTATATACAGGGCACTGTGGGATATATACCAAATCATAAGAAATGTCTGCCTTCAAAAAGACAGGTAATGCAGTTCCATAGCTGAAAGGGGAAAATGAAAGGATAGTTACTAGACAGTTAATGATAAATGTTAAATCAATGTCTGCCATAATGGATGACACAGGAATTCAGAGGAAAGAGAAGTCATTTCTATCTGGCATGGTTGGCGAAGACTGCATGGAGAAAGTGGCATTTGTGCTAAGCCTTGAAGGATAGATAGAGTTTGGTAAAGTAGAGGGTATATGAAATGAAAGATGACATAATTCTGTTTCTCAAGAACCTTATAATCTACACTTAATTTAACCCAAAGGCAGAGAAGCATTCTAAGCTTACAGTCATTCAAATGAGACAATGTTTTAAAGTGTTATAACAAGGATCAATTATCATCATCATTTTAGGGGCTACGTCACATCCACAGATAAGTATAATAAAAGGGAAGGTGTGGAAGGGGCAGTGGAAAGATATAAATAATTTGTTCTAGGAGAATGTGAACATAAAGGAAATGCTTTCATCTAAGGTCAGGGCAAAGGGTGAGGGTGTGGTGAAGTCAGTGAAGGTTTCATGGAAGAAATTACCCCTGACCTGGTACTGTGGTGGTAGAATTGATTAGATCTAGGAGATAAGGGAGAGAGAAAAGGAAAAAAAAATGAATCTGATGTTTTGACTGGGAGAATGGTGATGTCCTCTATGGAGGAAATAGGGAAGGTGGGGAAGAGAAGTCGGTTTAGAATGGGAGATGAAGTCATTTTTTCATATGTTGAGTCTGAGGCATGGGTCTGGCAGTTAAGTGGAGATATCCCAGATGGAGGTGTTGGGGATTAGTAGTATATCACAAGGGACAGATGAGAGGTAGAGCCAGAAAAGTGCATTCAGGCCAAACGATCTGATCCTTAAATACTTAATAAGTTAAGAAGTCGATCAAGGAGCCCATAGGGAGCCATTCAGGTTGCTTGATCAAGCCAAGTGCATATTTTTTGGAAAGACTCTTACCCCTAATACTATAGGTTTTACTCTCAATGATAAGTCATTTGTTTTGGGTGCCTTCAATCTTGCCTTGGATCCATTTGGATGAAGTTCTTTGAGCAGTAAGAATTCTTTGCAATTGAAACTGTGTATTCTTTCATAGCCCAAATTTCCATGAAAACTAGGAAATGTGGTGGTGATGAGGAGAGAGGACATTGCTTCCCAGACTTCCTCTCCCTGGCCATTCCTGTGGTTTGGGGCACTGATTGTTCCTATACAAAGGAGCAGTGATAAACTGTTTGTTTCTAGCCTTCTCTGTGAATAGCAGGCTCCTCATTGATGCTCCATGGGGTGAGGTACCAGATGACGTGATGTTGTTGGAGTAAACAAACCCTGACAATAGGACTTAAGGCCAGGGCAGTACATTTGTACCAGGGCTGGCTGTACCTGAAACAACAAAAGAATGATTGATGGCATATTGTGGCATAGTGTAAGAATGATGGTTGGCTAAGATAAGCTGGACTTGGCTGGTGCCAGTCGGTACTGGGTCAGGGGGCAAGAACTAAGCAAGTTGGTAACTATAAAAACAAGTCCACTTGGCAGTCATTTTTCTTTTTTTCATTCTTTTTCCTTCCTCTCTAGACCCCTTTCTTCCTCCCTCCCTTCTTTCTTTCCTTCCTTCCTTCTTTCCTTCCTCCCCTGCCACCTTTTCCCCTCTCACTTCCTCCTTCTTCCCTTTTCTCCTTCCTTCTTCTGTTCTCTCCTCTGTTTTCTCCACTCCTGTGCTATGATTCTGTAATTTGTTCCTAATATAACAATGACTACTAATTGCACATAACTCTTTGTAGTTTTAAAGCACTTTCTCATGCATTATGGTAGAATATTGCTGCCCATTTTGCATCTGAGGCTCAGAAAGGTTTAAGTGATTGTTCCAGGTCCCCCTGACTATAGCAGGGTCAGAGCTAAGAATTCAGCTGAGGACACAGAACCATCTGATGCCTGATGCAGGACTTTCCCTACCACCTATTGCTCCTCTGGGGTTTGGTGCAGTCTCTGAAAGGTAGAAGATGAGACTTGATGACCACTTGAGGGATTTTCCAGCCCCATGATTCTCTATTATTCTCTATAGTGCATTAGAGGGTTATCATTTGCAAGGTGGCACAGTGGACAGGGTGCTGGCCTTGAAATCAACAAGACCTGAATTCAAATCCAGCCTGACATTTACTAGATGACCCTGAGGAAGTAATTTACCCTTTCTCTATTTGCCTCAGTTTCCTTATTTGTAAATGGGAATAATAATAGCACCTACCTCCCAGGGTTATTGTGAAGAATAGACATAGTAATTATAAAGTACTTGCCACAGTGTCTAGCACATGTTGTTGTAGTTTTAGACTCTTTGTGACCCTATTTGGAGTTTTCTTGGCAAAGATGCTGGAGTGGTTTGCAATTTCCTTCTCCAATTCATTTTACAGATGTGGAAACTGAGGCAAATAGGGTTAAGTGACTTGCCCAGGGTCATACAACTAGTAAGTGTTTGAGGCCAAGTTTGAATTCAGGTCTTCTCTAGGCCCAGTGCTCTGTCTACTGTGCCACCTAGCTGCCCTGTGCTGCCTGGCACATAATAGACAATGATAATAGTAATAGCTATTCTTCTTCTTATTAGTAATTATTATTAGCTGTTGTTAATATTATTATTCTTTCTTCTACTGTGTGCTTTTTAGTATGGCTTTATAAGGACAGCTACCATGTCCCTCCTTCTCTGCTTTCAATTACCCTTTCTTTTCATAGTTTGGAATCCAAATTCCTAAGCTCTTCTTGTTTTTCACCCAAAATTAATAGATGTGTTTGAAAATGTGTTTTCTGCAAACAGAAGTCTAGGATACTTTGGTGACAGGTTAAGGGTCAATTATGCCTTTTGTATTATCACACTCGAAGTGCTGGATACAAAGTAAATGTCCCATAATACTCATTGATTGATTGGTTTCATGTTAGCCTAATAGGAAATTAATAGGAAAATACTTTCTTTATGTCTATAATTTTCCCATCTGTAAAATGAGGGTTTGGCTGGACTGGTCTCTAAGTTATTCCATCTTTAACAGTCTCTGATCCTATCTGCATGTTTTACTGAAAACTAGGAGGATTATTGTATTTAATGAAATTGTGGACACCTTCACATTACCTTCACAGTCTTACCTGGGGGCTGAAAACATAGGCAACCCCCCCCCCCCAAACCAACAAACCAAAAGCCAGAGTGTTACTTTCATTTCAACCCGTCAATTCCATCTGGCATTTTAAGGACCAGATGTCCCTCTACCATTATCTGTAACCTAACTGGTCAAACACTCACTCAAGTAAAAAGGACAGAGGGTGGTTTGTGCTTCTGCCTAACACCACCCTTGGGAACCAGTCTTGGTTTCATTCTGGGAAAGGAAGTCACATTTATCACTGCAACCTGGGCAATCAACTCTCATCCACACTAGAGACAAGCCAGGGTTGGACCAAGGCAGTTAAGGAATGTGTCGTTTTATGCTGTGGTCAACAAAGGGAGCTGGACACTAAAGAAAACCTTAAGAAATTCCTTTAAAACCTCATGGAGAAAGGAACTTGTAGAATGTTAACTCTGGAAGGGACGTCAGAGTTCATCCCCTTCATTTTATAAATGAGAGAAATGAGACCTAGAGAGAACAAGGGATTTTCCCAAGGCCTCACAGCAAGAGGTCAAGCCAGATCTTGAGCCCTGATCTTCTGGTTTTAATTCCAGTGTTGAGCAGACCATTACCCCCAAGAAATCAAGTCGACTTTTTCTATTTTGAGAAGAAGAAATATCCTTGTTTGATTTAAGTTGACAACATTTTAATGACTATTTTGTGTGTCACTAAACATATGGAACAAAACAATGGGGAACCATACTAGGGAAAAGACTTTAGAAGAGGTTAGGTGGACATATTTTTACCCTTTAATTGACTTGGAAGATTATATTTGGGGAGTATTCCATTGAAACAGCTACACTGAAAAGCAAGGGGGAAAGATCCAAAGATCTTTAGAATATGGGCCTGAATTTCTGCTTTTGAAAATCAGTAGCCACCTTGATAAATAATGAAAGCTCCTGGAAGAGGAAATGAAGGAATCAAATGGGAAAATGCATTCAAAATTAATTTACAAATGGAGATGAAAACTAAATATAATCTGATTTTGGTTATTTAGTGACTTCTTATCCATTTTGGGTGTCTTCCAGATTCTTCCCTTTGCTATTTTTCTTTTGTCTATTTGCCTTATTTAGTATACATTTTAGAAAGCACAGTCATTTAAACACACACACACACACACACACACACACACACACACATATATATTTCCCTACGGCTAAATTAAATCCTCCCTTGTAACAAAGACTGCTAAGCAGAATAATCCAACAAAGTAATAAAAGTCTGATAGTGTATGCAACATTTTGTCGCAGTAGTTCCCTACCTCTCTACCAAAAGAAGGTAATATATGTTTTTTTTCCTCTTCCCTGCTTATTTATTCTATCGTTAAAAATAAAACTGGGACAATCAACTCTTTTGTCCCATGTAGTAGTTTCATTTATGATTTCTTGAAATAAAACACTGGAAAATCAGGCTTTGATAAAGCCCATGGGGATTAAAATGAAGCTACCTGACCAAGTCTTAAACACAAATCACTCTGGCCCTCACTGATTGGCCTATAATAGGTCTCAACACAAGCCTGACTTGGTTGTTGTTTGGGTTTTGATAGTTTAGAGTGAGTGTAAATTGTTTCTGTTCTGTCCAGAAACCCGGAGGGTCTTTCCCTCAGTTTAAATTTTTTTTTGGACTATGTAAAAGAGATCATTTTCTGCCTCATTTCTTTTTTTTTTTTTAATATATTTTTGTACACAAGAGTCCTTTCCCCTTTTAATTTTTTTTTTCTTTTTGGAGGGTAATTGGGGTTAAGTAACTTGCCCAAGGTCACATGGCTAATTGTGTGTGTGTGTGTGTGTGTGTGTGTGTTAAGTGTCTGAGGCCAGATCCGAACTCAGGTCCTCCTGGCTCCATAGCCGGCGCTCTACTCACTGTGCCACCTAGCCACCCCTTCTGCCTCATTTCTTACCTAGCCTTAATCACTGAAAGGAAGTTGCCTCAGTCAAACTGAGACCTATTAAAGACCTTAGCTTAAAAAGGCCAAGGTCTCCCACTCCATCCAGGGTCATCTCCAGTGATCCTGATCTATAACTTGCCACCAGACCCAGACAGCACCAGAGGAAAGGGTGAGGCTGATGACTTTGCACAGCTCTCCCTCACTTAAACCCAATTCACTTGAATGTCATGGCATCACCTTCCTGAGGTCATCGGTCCTCTCCAAGAATAAAGGACAAACAATAACTATGACAGCAATAATGTTTCAACCTTTGCTCTCAGAACTAAGACTTAATTCTGCAATCAGACTTCAGTGGCTTTTTAGCATTGTTTTATTTACATTATTGTAGTCGCTGTGTACAATGTTCTCTTGGTTCTGCTTTCTTCTCTCTATATTACTTTATGAGTTCTTCCATGTTTTTCTGAATTCTTCATATTCACTTCTTACAATACAGCAATATTCCATTACATTCTTATCTTTTCCAAGGTTCAGTTCCTCTCTGATTGAAGGGCAACCACTATGCTCCTAACCCTTTGTTTACCACCAAGAATGCTGCTGTGGATACTTCGATATATATTGGATTTTTCTTTCTGCCTCTGAACTCCTTGTGGTATATGCCCATTAGTTGGATGACTGTATTAAAAGGAATGGAGTATTTAGTGACTTTCCTCATCTATTTCCAAATTGTTTTCCTTAGGAATATTTTCATGGCCTAGTGCCATGGTGCCCCTGCTCCTGAAACTGGGAGAGTCTGAGACTGGGGGGACTGCTTGAGTTCAAGAATTCTGAGCTGCAGAAAGGCTAAACCTGATCAGGTGTCCACATTAAGTTTGGAACCAACATGGTGAGTTCTTGTGGTAGAGAGGAGAGAGCATCAGATTGTCCAAGGAGAGGCAAACTGACCAGGCTGGAAACAGAACAGGTGAAAGCTCCCTATGGAGCAGCAGTGGGAGAGGTGTAGGAATTCTGGTCTGAGTGAAATATATATATATATATATATATGAGAGGGAGAGAGAGAGAGAGAAAGAGAGAGAGAGAGAGAGAGAGAGAGAGAGAGAGAGAGA
>NW_027186296.1:99662204-99699699 GCF_028583685.1 Petaurus breviceps papuanus | reverse complement strand
GAGAGAGAGAGAGAGAGAGAGAGAGAGAGAGAGAAGGAAAGAGGAAGGAAGAATGAAGGAAAAAAAGAAAAGAAAGGGGAAGAAAGAAAAAAAAGAAAAAGGGCATTTTCATGGTGCTTTAGTATCTGAGGGAAGATGGGCCAATAAAGGGCACTTGATCCACTTGTTAGTAGCTGCATTGGAACCTTGTTAATAGGCTTCAGTTGGGGTGAGATTTGAGGGTTTACTGTAGATTTGAGTGATCTTCACAGGTAGAATGGGCACAATAATAGCATTTATTCCCCAGAGGGATTGTGAGGATAAAATGAGATAATTGTGAAGCACTTAGTACAGCCCCGACACTCAGTAAATTCTATATAGACATTTGTTGTCGTTGTTACCATTGCTGTTCCTCATTACACATCTGGCTTGTGTAAAACAAACAAACAAACAAACAAATAAACAATGTCCCTAACTATGGCTTCTCCTATAGAAGATTTTGCTGGGCTTATATGGTGAAAAATATGAGGGCAGGAGAGTGGTCTGTTTCAAGTTGAATTTCTCTTCAGGTTTGGTGGTAACTAATCTATATATGGTGGCATTTTTGCTTAAGGATCTTTACATTTTGACTGTTGCTTTCTCTTTGTCATCCGTACTGTGACCAGCAGCTGGCATAAAGCACCGAACTTGGAATAAGGAAGCTCTGGTTCTGGCCCAGGCCCTCCAGGCTTTGTGTGGCTTTGGCTACATTTCTTCATCTCTTGGGGTCTAATTTTACCTATTTACAAAATGAAGAAGTTGGATTAATTATCCTGAAAATTCCTTCCAGTTTTTAACATTCTATGACATAGTTGCCAGCTAAATTCCATGTAAGTTTCTTTGGTGCATTGGAAAACCAGCCAAGGTTTGGACTCAAATGTTATTGTTTAAAGGTTAAACTTTTACTTGTTTCTTTTTTTTCCTTGATGGAGTTTGAGATAAGAATTATGCTCATGTAATAGAAAAGCTAATAATGGTCCCAGAGAATAGATAATGAAATAGGCCTCCTTCCTTTTAGAAGTGAGATATTACGTGTGCAGGATGTTGCATACGTTGCCAGGTAAGGTCATTAGGTCAATTGATTTTGCTTACCTGTTTTACGAGGTAGAGATAAAATGAAAATGGCTATGATCCAAAAGCAAGATTCATTGACTTTTCCATGCAAAAATAGTTGTATTCACACTGCAGATGGGTTATACTCTTAATTTCCATGAACCCAATCTTTTGTTCCTCTCTTTAATTTCCTGGAAGCTATCATGATTGCCTCCTATGATTCTTCAAAACCTACCAAAGCAGCAATAAGCAATCTTTCCCTACACCAGCTTGCAATTAACATTTAATAGTACTCATTTCAGAAATACAGTTTCAACAACTAAATTATACGTATTCCCTTATGATGCTGTTAATAACTGAATTTTTGAAAAAGAGCTTAATGATGAGTGAAAATGGTTTTTTAATGTCATGGAAAGAGACCTGGAATCAGAGTCTGAAAAACTGGCTTTGAGTCCAAGCTCTGTCAGTTACTCTCTGTGTGACCTTAGGCAAGTCATTTAACCTTTCAGTGCTTTACTTTCCTCATCTGTAAAATGGAGATAAGGTTATTGTGAGGATATAAGACATATCTTTGTAACAGTAAGTACATATAAATATCAAGATCTGTTTGTTTATTTGTTTTTGGTCCAGACCTTATCAGGTTAGAGAATTTCTATTGTAGAAACTTCTTTGGTACCACATGTTATCTTGAACTTATAGCCTTAGAGAGTTGACTAGGGTAGTAAAAAGCAATAAGACTTGCCCAGGGTTACACAACTAGTGTGTGTCAGAGGTCATATTTGAATCTAGATGATTCTGATTCCAATGCCATCCCTTTATTCACCATACTAGGCATTGAACCTGCAGCAGGTTCCCCACCCCTGAACCATTCTGTGCTATCTCAAGGGCAGCTAGGTGGTGCAGTGTATAGAGCACCAGGTCTGCAGTCAGGAAGACCCGAGTTTAAATCTAGCTTCAGACACTTACTGTGTGACCCTGGGCAAGTCACTTAATCTTGTTTGCCTCAGTTTCTCCATCTGTAAAATTAGCTGGAGAAGGAAATGGTAGAAATTCCAGTATCTTTGCCGAGAATACCTCGAATGGGGTCATGAAGAGTCAAACACAACTGAAAAACAACAAAACTGCCTCTAGTCAATAATTTTGGACAGAAGAAACTCTAAGAAACCCATTCAACTTGATGGCAGTCCACAAAATGTTGTACAAGTCTGTTGAGGCTGAATACATCTCACGGATGCCTCATTAGTAAATGCTGAGCTAATGGGTTGGAGTAGAGTTTTTTCCATGGGGAGCTATTTAAGAACAAAACAAACCCCATGGCTTCTCATATACCTATTTCAATGTAAAAGCAATGTTTGGGGACTTCCAGCAAGTAGAATGAAATCTATCTGACTGTGACTATGATGTGGTGGCAGGTGGAGGGGCATTTACTTTAACATTTCCATGTTAATATCTAATCCTTTGGAAAGAGGCAGAGGAAAGAGGAAGATATCCTCTAAAAACAGTATTGTTCTATGTGGATCTTTTTTTTCATTTTTTTGCTTTTTGGAGGACAATTGGAGTTAAATGACTTGCCTAAGGTCACACGGCTATTTTTTTGTGTTAAGTGTCTGAGGCCGGATCAGAACCTATGTCCTCCTGATTCCAGGGCCAATGCTCTATTCACTGCACCACCTAGCCACCCAAGTTCTAAGTGGATCTTAAGCTCACAAAATCAAGAGGCATGCCCTTCTTACTGAGGTGGTATATCTGTGTCTGAAAAATGGAACTGCGCATCTTTCAGTGGAGATGGACGGGCACACCAGTGCCCTGTTGTTAATAGGCTATAAGAGTTTGTTTTGGAGACTTGTAATGGCTTTGTGAGTGTCTTAGAAACTATCATTGAGACCTCTTGTATTGGATTACCACAACACAAAGTCTTTGCCATGAGGGAGAGGTGTGGGTCTGGGAAAGGGGTTCCTAATGGCTTGTCAAAACCCGTTTGGTATCAAAGCTAGGGTGGAGGAAACTGGTTTGTTCTGTGATGTCTACTGATGGGCTGGATCACATCGCAACACTGTGGAATGTCCTAAGGCATTTAGAATATTCTAAAAACAGAAGAGCATGCATATAATAATCCTAGCAGAATGCAGAGAATGAGAGAGAGAAACTCTTTCCTCATTGGTTCATTGAAGAACAGTGGCTACCCCAGTGACTGTCCTATAATATCACCCCACACAGCAAAGGGAGAATTCAACTCGCCTCTTCTCCATGCCAAAAGATAGCCACTGAATTTTTTAAACATTTCCCCCCCTTGAATCTCCACATTTTACAATGGCAACAACTTCAATTAATAGCAGGCTCTGTGGAAAGTGTAAGGAGATATATTTTGAAAAGAAAAATAGAATCCATTTCCTCACCAGAATTCATAATATCTGGTAAAATCACCTGGAAGATGTCTTGTTAATACTACTAGAGAATCTGACTTCAGAGTCTAGAGACAGCATGCGTAAGATCCCATGCTTGAAGTCTCCAAGGAGGAATTCAGCTCAAGATATTTGGGAAATTCTCAAGAACAATTTCCAGAAATTCAGTATCACAATTAATTTTACTTAGGAACAAAAAGGGAAGTATTTAAAGAACTTGAAGAAATCACTGATTTGTGCTGCCTGGGCTCATTATAAATATATGCTATCTAATCTCAATTGTGTTCTCACTGCAGCAAAGCAAACATTCTATTCCTCTCTAATTGATTTGCCACCCCACTCCCCTCAGCTATTACAAACCTTCTGGTCTTCTCAAGTCTCCCATGGTACTCTCTTCCCCATCTGCCTAGCTGACAACCTTGCCTCATAAACTTTACTTAAAAAAATTGAAGCTATTTGCTAAGAATTGCCCCCTTCTCTTCTCCTTATTTCACATCACTTATACATCTCTTTACACTATTTCATCCTCCATTTTAATTTCACATGAAGAGGTAGCCCTTTTCCTTGCCAGGATAAACCCTTCTACATGCGCTTTTTATCTCATCCCCTCTCTACTTCTCTAGCAAACTGCCTCCACTATTATTACCACCTCCCCCTTGTCTTCAGGTCTATCTTTTGACTCCTTCCCTGCTACTTAAAAATATATTCTTTTTTCCTGGATCCTTAAAAAACCCTTGCTTGATACAACCATCCTGAATCTATGATCCAACAGCTCTCTTTCCTTTTATGGCTATATTCCCCGAGGAAGCCATCTACACAAGGTACTGCCACTTCTCCTCTCGCTCTCTGCAGTCTGACTTCTGACTTCACCACTCAACTGAACCTGTTCCTTCTAAAGTCACCAGTGATCTCTTAATTGCCACATCTAATGATCTTTTTTCCATTCTGACCCTCCTTGACATCTCTGCAATGTTTAGTACTATTGATCACCTTTCCTTCTGGATCTCCCTAGGTTTTTGTGACATTGCTCTATCCTCAATCTCTTCCTGACCAACTCCTCAGTCTCCTTTCCTGGTTCTTCATTTATGTCATTCACATGAATTATGGCAGGTCTCCTTTTCTTGCCACTCTGTTCTATCTTACTTGATGGTCTCTTCAGCTCCCATGGGTTCATTTATCATCTCCATATAGATGATTCCCAGACAAACATACCTAACCGTATTCTCTCTACCAAGCTTTCATCTCTAAATGTCTCAGATATTTTGAACTGAATGTACTGCAGACACCTCAAACTCAATGTGTCCAAAGCAGAACTGACATTTTCTCCAAAACTTTACCCCCTTCTGAACTGGCCTGTTATTTTCAAGGGTGCCACTATCCTTCCAGTTGCCTAGGATTCTAGCCTTGGTGTCAAACTGGACTCCTCACTTTCTCTCTCCCCTTCTGTTCAGTCTTTTGCCAAATATTGTCATTTCTTCATTTATTACATCTCTTACCATGCATCCCCCTTCTCTGTACTTACACAGATACTTCCCTAGTTCAGGCCATTATCACCTCATCACATGATCACTCGCTATCTCAAGCCTCTCCCCACTCCAATCCATTCTTCATTCAGCTATCAAGGAAATTTTTCTAATGCCCATGTCACTCCCTTGCTCAGTGAGCTCCAGCAGTCCCCCTGTTGCCTTCAGGATCAAACACAGACTCCTTCCTATGCTTGGTATTTAAAGCTTTTCGTAGTCTGACCCCTTCCTACCTTTCAAGCCTTCTTATTTATATTGTCCTCTCCTCCCAGAATTTTTTGCTTCAGTTAGATTTAACTACCTGCTTTCCTTACACATACTCCACCTCCTGACTCTGTACCTTTATAATGTATGTCCTCCATGTTCATAATCCTCTGCCTCCCCACCTCTGCCTCAGCTTCTCTGACTTTCTTCAAGAATGAGCCCAAAGTCCACTTTTTTTTTTTTTAAAGCAATTGGGGTTAAGTAACTTGCTCAAGGTTACATGGCCAGTTTTTTTTGTGTGGGTGTTAAGTATCTGAGGCCTGAACTGATCCCAGGTCTCCGACTCCGGCCGGCCCACTGAGCCACCCGGCCACCCCAAAGTCAAAATTTAATTAAATTTTTTTTAATTTATGGAATAAAACCAGCATTTCCATAACATGGCATAACAATAAAAGATGATTGCATAGGAAGTGGCAAATCTGTTATATCCTACTTGCTATTCCTTTTAGACATATAATGAAGTTATCATGTAAATCCCCCCCCCATACCCTAGAGATGGCTACCTTTAGACACAAACCTTTCCCAGTCTCCCCAGCCACTAAGGCTTTCCCTTTTTAGGTCACCTCCATCTACTCTGTTCATACCTTGCATGTACTTAATTATTTGACACGTTGTCTCCTCCATTAGAATTATGCTCCTTGAGGGAAGGAAGAATTTTTTGCCTTTTTTTTTGGGGGGGGGGACGCTGAGCCTGAGGGGTTAGCACAGTGCCTGACACATAATAAGTACTTAAATGCTTATTTGCTGACTGACCTATGTGGCTATGTGATGGAACTCACAAAAATACAGATTTAAAATGGACGTGTACAAGAGATTGAAGCTGGGGAAGATAACTTAGGACAATTATAAAAAGAACCCTTTATAACAAAGCATTCTCTGTTTTAAAAAAATTGTGTTTCTAAAAGGCTAACGCCCAGTATAAGTTGAGGCTTGTGAGAAAAGCTAAAGATAACAAAAAGGGCACTTTTACCTTATGGTTGGGAAAAAGAGGAAAATTGAGTAGTAGGGTAGCTTCTTGAAGTATGTTGTATGTCTTAAAGCCCTGTAGAATTGGGAGCTATTGTTATTGTTGGGTTAGAATGAATAAAAAGATGATGGATTCGTAGCAGAGTAAAGAATGCAGGACCGAGAAAACAATACACATAATGACTACAGCAGTGTAAGTAGAAAGAACAAATACAAAGAAATTGAATGTTTTGGAGTTAGAATGAGCAAGTTTGACCCAGGGAGAAAAGATGAGGAAAGGAACCTTCATTCCTTCTTTACAGATGTTGGAGACGACAGATGTGGGACATTGCTCATGTGCTCTGATTTGTTCCTTAATTTTGCTGAAGTGCTCCCCCCTTCTTTATTAATTGTCATTAAAGGTGGCTCACTAGTTAGAGGAAAGGGAAGGTATATATTTGGAAATAAAGGTGACTTTGTTGTTCAGTCCTGTCTGACTCTCTGTGACCCCATTTGGGATCTTCTTGGCAAAGCTATTGGAGTGTTTTGCCGTTTCCTTCTCCAGCTGATTTTGCAGATGAGGAAACTGAGGCAAACAGGGTTTAAATGGCTTGCCCAGGGTTACAGAGCTGAAACTGGATTTGAACTCATAAAGATGAGCCTTCCTGACTCCAGACCTGGTGCTGTATCTACTGCACCACTTAGCTGAGCCATAAAGGTGACATGAAAACAAAATATTATATATATATACACACACATGTGTCTATATATCCACATACACATATGTACACACATATACACATACATATACATTTATATATGTAAATATCCAAACATACATACATACATGTGTATATTAAGGTGG
This sequence comes from Petaurus breviceps papuanus, assembly GCF_028583685.1. Classification (NCBI taxonomy): domain Eukaryota; kingdom Metazoa; phylum Chordata; class Mammalia; order Diprotodontia; family Petauridae; genus Petaurus; species Petaurus breviceps. Next base: position 99,692,629 of record NW_027186296.1, on the reverse strand, counting down.
CAAAGTCAATTGGAAAAAAACCAGAAAGACAGAAGAAAGATGACAGTGTATTAACCAGAGAAGATAGAACTACTCAATTCTTATTTTACTTGTGTTTCTCTTTTAACAAAAATTACCTCAGACCAGGAAAAAGAGAATAGGATTTTTTCATAGGATTGAAATCCGCAGTAAGTTAGAGGATAATAAGAACATAAATGTTCTCAATGAGTTCAATTCAACTGACCAGGAAGAACTGCATCCTAGGTTACTCAAAAAGCTTGTGATTGCATTAGCATTGCTACTGATTTTCGAAGGAGAGGTGTTAACCTGAACTAGAGAAAGCACAAATTTCTCAGCTTTTTTTTTTTTAAGGGAAAGAATGCATATACTTCAAACTGTATGCTAACACACTTGATGGTCATTCCCGGCACATTTCACAATTCCAGAATAAATTATCAAAAGGAATGGTCTGTGAATGGTTAGAAAAGGGAGAGGTGCTCAAATTGAGCCAACATTCACTAGTTACAAGTCATGCCAGACTAAACTCATTTCCTTTTCTGATAGTTCCAATATCAGGGGAATATCATCGACATAATCTGCCTGAATTTCAGCAAGGCATATGACAATGTCTCTTTAAGTATCCTTGTGAATAAGTTGAAGAGTTGCTAATGCAGCTAAGTGGTTTCAAAACTGGTTGACTAAACCCTAAAAGTGTTGATCACCATCTATCCCTTCCTTTTTACTCCTCTTACAATCGTCCAGGTTCAGGCCTCCATCTCTTCTTGTATTGGTTTATATATTTTTATATAACCTCCTAACTGGTCTTCCTGTTCTCCCTGGATCCCTTCTCCAATCTCTCCTTTTAACTGCTGCCTTAGCAGTCTTCCTATCTGATTATTTTACTCTCTACTCAAAAATCTTCATATTTCCCCATTGCTCCCTGAACGAAAAATGAGCTCCTTCTGCCATAAAAGGCTCTTTGTAGTATTATTCCAGACTTCTTTTTCTGCCTATATCTGAATATTTTACATTTCAGTAAAACAATACAAATTCTCACTCCTTCATTTCCTGTCTTCTTCTATCTATATAGATATATAAAGGCTTATATCTATAAGCCTTTTTTTCTCTTATACTCAGTTGCCACCTCTTCCATGAAGCCAACTTTGACCCCTACAGGGGAAAATTATCCTCTTCACATTTTATATAGGACTTTGGTTAATAGTGTCCTTTTCATTGATTATATTTCCTTTTGTATCTCACTCACTTGTAGAATTTTTTGTCCTTTTGGATTATAAACTCTTTGAGAGTTTGTTATATATTTGAGACTATATTATACATCTCTTAGTACTTCTCTTCTCCCCACCTCAACCCCAGATTTGGCAATAATGTTTTTCATCAGATAATGATTTTAATGGTAATTGACATTTATATAGAGTGAAGTATATAAAGTGCTTTGCATGTCTTATTTTACAAAGCTTTGTTTTAGTTTTACAGCAACCCATTTGGTCAGGTATTATGTGTATTTTTTTGCAGATGAGAAAATAGAGGCTCAGAAAAGCCAAATATCCTACTTATACTCATGTTACCACTGTCAGAAGCAAGATTTAAAGCTCAGTCTTCCTGACTGTAAATCTAACTCTTTTCCAGAGAATTAGTATGCAATCCAAACCAACCAGAAGTTATTAAAGCATCCAGTATATGTAGGCACTGCATAGTCAGTATTTATTTAATTCTTGTTGAATTGAATTATTCTTGAATTGAACTTGAATGGAGGTCTCCCATAGAGCACCAGAAGTTTCTATCTTTGGTCCCATTTTGGCCAACATTTTTTATCAATGACTTAAAGAAAAGCAGAGATGACATGCCCATCAAATTTGCAGATTACATATAGCTGGAAGGAATAGCTATCACATTAGCTTATAGAGTCAGAATCCAAAGAGATCTCAGTGGACTAAGACAATAGATTGGATCTTATAAATGAAATTTAATAAGGATACATGTAATATCCTACAGTTGGGTTTGAAAAATGACTCAATAATAGGATCAGACATTAATTCAAGCGAAAGGACCCAAGGACTTCACTAATCATGAAATCTATATGAACCAGCAATGTGGCAGTGAAACCAACAAAGCTAGGGCGGTGCTAGGCTTCATAACTAGAAATAGAATACAAAGAGCTCAGGAAATATTTGTTGCACTTTATCTTGCCTTTGCCAGTCTGTATCTGGAATCTTATGTCCAGTTGGTTAAAATTTAGAAGGGATGTCAATTAGCTGGATTAAATCCACACAAGGACCACCAGGATGGTGAGGGGACTTAAAACCGTGGCACATGAGCATAGTGAGAAGGAACTGGGCATCTGTTGCCCAGAGAAGACTTAGGGTAGACATAGTGGCGGTCATCAAATGGTTAGGTTTTGTCATGTCAAAGAGCGATTGTGTAGCTTGGGATCTAAGAGTTAGGAGTCATTTTAGGAATAATTTAGTCTAACCCCTCACTTTATAGATGAGGAAAATGAAGCCCAGAGGGATGAAATTACTGGTGCAAGATCTCATGGGTAGTTAATAAACATCTGCTTAAGCACCTACATGAGCTCACCCTGGGGATACAGAGAAAAGGAAAAAAAAAACCCAATCTCTGCTCTCAAGGAGCTCACAGTCTAATGGGAGAGACAACATGCAAACATCTCTGTGCAAACAAGATAGCAACAGGATAAATAGGAGATTTAAGAAGGCATTAGCATGTTTAACAAAACTAGAACCCTTACACAGAAGCTATATACAAAGGCATATTTGGGTTCTTCCTAAGGGGAATCGATATAACATTTCGATCTGTCTAAAAATAGGTTGAATAACCTGAATAGGTTGCTTTTGAGGAGAAGAAATGAGAAAGTTCCTTTTCATTGTGGGTCTTCAAAGACTTGTTGATCACTTGTTTGACTGTAAATGGCATTTATATTTGAGCAGGAGTTGGCCTAGATGATCTCTGAGTTCCATTCCAATTCTTCAGGTCTACAATTCTTCGAAAATCTGCCAAGGTTCATGACCATGTATCTTGCCGAGTCCTTTGCCTGCTGTAATGGGCCTTGCATAAGAGATGGGAGCAGTCATAAGGGTACTGCTAGAACTTTTTCATTGAGCCCTTTCTGGAGTCATAAATAGCTCTCACCTGAGGAGTGGGAAGGAGAGGCAGTTTGGTTTTGAGACAATGACTTACTTGTTACCTCACACCTGTGATTACTGGGGCATATAGAACGCTGCACAGAGCAGGAAGCTGGGGAATGGGTCTGACTGTGCTAAATGGGGCTGCCACTTCAGGGTCATCAGGAATGAGCCTGAATCCCGCTGACTTCAACCTGATCTTGGGAATCTTTCAATAAACTTTTGCAACCTTATAAGCCTCAAGTGTGTACAGGCTACTTTTAGCACCTTGTAATTTACACTGTAGCACTAATCAGCTGGTCTGTCAGGCTAATACAGGCGATGAGATCTCAGGTAGAGAGACCAGGTATGAAACTGTTTTGTTAGTTCATAAGAGAAGTCAAGAGGACCTCAATGCGACCACAGTGGTGGGAAAGGAAAAGGAAGGGGCAGATTAGGAGTGAAGTGTTGTTAGAATGGCTAAAACTTGACAATTGACTGGATGTTGAATTGACTCGGCCAAAGAGATGTTAAAATGTCAGTAACAGAAATGGAGAAGTCAGAAAAAAGTATGTTTCAGGGGGAAACAATTAGTTATTTGGTATTTATTGAGTTTAGCTATATAATCTCTAACATCCTTTCTAACTCTCAAATATTCTGTGACGCAACACTGATTAATATATGATATACAAAACTCTGAACTTTAGAAAGCCTCTACAAATTAGAAACTTTTGTAAGCTTGCTGCTAGATAGTAACAAGATCAAAAATAAAATAATCCCTATTCTTGAAGTATTGATATCTATCAAGAGAGACAAATGTATATCTATATCTATCTATGTATGTGTATGTATATATGTATACACACATTATACATATACAGAATAGATAGGATATAAATTCAAAGTAATTAATCTGGGAAAGTTTTAACAGTTGCAAGGTGTGGTGGATAATTAATAATAATTGAGGAAACAAATCTGAGTTATATAATTAATTAGCAAAACGGGTCTAATAAATGGGTCGATGAATTCCCCAATCAGTTCAAAGACAGATTTTTTATGTATTAAAAACAATTAACCAAATAAGAACAATTAATCTAAAGAAAGCAATTAACCAGAATACAAAATTAGGGGATCTGATTTCTAATTGGGAGGAAAGATTAAGGACTTTCCAAGGTGGGAGGGGAAGAATGAACAGACCAATTCTCTAAAATCAGAAAAAGAGGTATCCCATTCCCTCCCAAGTATCTGTACTCAATCAAAGGAACATGGAAACAATAAATGATAGACCAGCACAAAGCATGTTTTCAGATAAGACATATGAATGGCTTGAGGTATATAACTGTGAGAAAACTCCTTGCATCAGTCTTCTGATTTGATTGGATTTCTGGTCAGTATAACCTGGATCCTTAGTTATGTTTTTTTTTTTGTTTTTTGTTTTTTCGCTTTTTGGAGGGCAATTGGGGTTAAGTGACTTGCCCAAGGTCACACAGCTAGTTTGTGTGTGCGTGTGTTGTGTCTGAGTCCAGATTTGAACTCAGGTCCTCCTGACTTCAGGTAGTTAAGGGTTTCTAAGCAACAAGTAGACATGGTCCAGCTTCCCAACCACATAGGACTAGTTTCAAACAATGCAATAAAGTTTTCTCACACTTTCCATAATTAAAGTTTTCTTACAAGACAGAGATTGGACTAGACCCATAATGGAATAGAAAGGGAACTGAGCTAGTTCCAGATTTGAGTCAGAAGATGGGAGTCAGCATGGTCCACTCACTTCCCACAGGGGATCAGGAAAGGCATGGAATAGATTGGGTGGTACTTGAAGGAGGTCAGGAATTCTGTTATAGAGAGACAAGGAAAATCCACTGTTAGAACTATAGCTTATATATCTCATAAAAAGAAAAAAAAGGACCTATTTGTAAAACAAACAAGCAAAAACATTCATAAATTCCTGATTTGTAAAAATAAAAGCCTGGAAACAACCTGTGTGTCCATTGATTGAAAGATGGTCAAAAAAATTAAAATATCTTAATGTTAGAGATAGAATGGTATTGAGATTCAGCTGTGGAGTCATGTAGACTTCGGCTTAAATTCTTCCTCCAACACATAGTGGTTGTGTATTCCTAGGCAAGTTTTTCAGCCTTTCTATGGCCCAGGCAAGACTGTAAATTGAAGAGCAGTTACTGAACTGGATTGGTAGGGGGAATTTCCCCATGGGAAGTTCCCTACAGCAGTGAAATCATAGGTCTAGGCTGCCCTTCTCCTAAGCCTCATAAATAATAATGTAATGGAATATATTCATTCCAGGAAGAATAATGAATGTCAAATATACAAGAAATGGGTAGAGACCTATAGTGAGCACCAGCAGACAGGTGGGTAACTATTAGGGGAAAAATGTTGCACTTGTTGCTAAACACAGTCTCTCTATTGGTTGTTTTTGCTTAACTCTTTTCCTTTTCCTAGTTAGGGTTTGGTTCTGGCCGGGGTTGGGTGATGTGGCTAGAAGGATACATCCAGAAATATCTGTGATGTAAAAACAAAATGCACCAAAAAACTTTAAAAAAAAATAGTAAGGGGGCGGCCAGGTAGCACAGCGAGTAAGAGCACTGGCTCCAGTGTTGGGATGAACTGGGGATTGAATCCAGGCTCAGACACTTAACACCCACCCAGAAACCCCTGGCCGTGTAACCTTGAGCAAGTTACTCAACCCCGATTGCTTAAAAAAATAGTAAGGACCCTTAAGTTCATTTAAAATTTAGATTTGAATTATTAAATTTAATTTACATGCCATTTTTCAGTAGTACATCTACCATATAAAATAAGGCCTGCTGTTATATACTTATATATTCAGGGCTACAAATGAGTTTAAAAGTTACATGGCCCTACCCTTTCATTTTAGTGATGAAGATTGCTTGCATCAGTGCTTTTTCTAATAAATTTCTAGGTGGTAAATTCAGGTTATGGTATAAGGAGAGATGCTTGGTTACCACCTTTTCCAGGGTATAAGACCTGTTTGGATTTTTATATTTTGAGGTTAAGAACCTCAGATAAACTTGGATAATGATTCAGGAAAAATGTTTTTGATTTTTTTTGGTTGTCTACATAATGCGAAGGATAGATCAGTTAGGGATTAGTCCTAAGAGTGTACTAAGAGTTGTCATTTCTGGGGGATTATACAGAGTATCCTCAATATTCACTGCCAGGTTCTAATCCAATTTGTAGAGGCATGGGGAGCCTACTTCTGGTCATAAATGACAGAGGGGCTGGGAATTGTAAGGTGATAAAGTCTCATTATCTGAGGAGCTGGAATGATTGATGGTTTAGGAGGTGCTAAACTGGAACTGAGTTTGGGTACAAAAAGATTAGTATGTCACTCCCTGAGGCAAGACCTGCTCTGAACTGCTAAGTGGGGCACAGGCAGAGGCTCCCTATTTCTTACCTGGTTGCCATGTACCTGTGAGCACATGGCACCTGTTTCTTTTGTATTTATTCTTTCCTAGATCTTAGTATTCAAAAATTAAGTTGAATAGGATATGACCTTTGTATCTTCAAAAGGTAGGAAAAGCCATTGGGGTCCCCCCCCCAAGATACTGTTAACAGAGCCAACCAAAGATGACAACAATGGCCAGTGAGAGACTACGGGATGGCAGCTTCAGGAATATGATGGAGAGAAGGGTTGACTATGGATTCTAGAAAGGTGCCATTTCTCATAACCCAGCAGAGAGCTTCATGACACTTCCAAAAAGAGAGAGATTCTCTTGGTCAATGATTTAGAGATACCTCTTGGCCACACATGGTTTCTATTTTCTTGGTAAATACCTTTTTGTTAAAGCTAACTGATATCCACTGATTGACTGATACTAAGGGGGTACACTGGATAAGGTGGGCTTGTGAGTGTTAGAAGCTTCAAGCCCCAAGTTTTACCTCTAGAACCCTCAAGAAAGCAGAAGTATTCTAATCTGCCAATGCTAGTTAGATGAGTGGGCACAGTGGTGGGGGAGAGAAAGGGCTACATTTGTTTGTCTGGCTACATTGATTTCCTTCTACATTGGTAAATGGTAAACTTTTTAACATGTGATATCATTCTTATATGATTCTTATATCCTTACTTGATGATAACCTGCCCATGCATGATTATAGGAATAAAATGTTGCCATTCCCATATCTGATTGTTCTTTAACCATAAGGATTAGTTTCTATGGAGTATACGTTATATGTAATGAGGAAACCTACCTGAAAATGTGGAGATCAGCTTAAAAAGCATAACTTTTGTTTAGAAGAAATTCCGAATCCCTAAAATAGACCAAGATTAGAAAAAAGAAGCAATGGTGACCACCAGGAAGATGCTTATCCTGCTACTCCCACCCTGGGGGTTTTTGGTGTCTTTCATAGCCTTCAAAAGTGGCTGTTAAAAATTAAACCTGAAATATTTATCTTCCTGTTTACATTGGCATTGACCTACAAACACAAGAAGCCGAAATACATTCATAAACCAATCCAAAACAATGAGCACAACTTGAATTGACTCATGGACTTAGATGACACTAGAATCTATGTTTCAAATGAGCCTCCTCTGATTCCCCAGGACCAAGGTTCTCCAACAGCGAAGTCTTGAAGAATAGGCTGGTTGTGTAACTTTTGATTTATTGGGAAAAGGAAAACCAGGATTTGGATGCTTACTTGCTGAAAGTCCAATGTGGTAAAGTGGGAAATTGATTGGTCATTGGACTGGAACAGCATGGTGGTTGTTGTTTTAAAAGATTTGTCTTTTCAGCATTTTGGCAAGTTACCATCTCCAAAAGTAATTTGTGTTTCAATGAAAAGAAGGATTTTAGTGAATAAAGCTTATTATTCTGTGTCTAGCCCAGTTTGTTTGATTTGAACAGCAGTCAGAGGGACGAGTGCGTACTTGACATTTCTTCTGTAGAAGTGTCTAAAGTTCTGCCAGTCCAGGCTCCATTAGGGGAGTTTATAAAAAAGAAAATGTTCTGTCTTTTCACCAGCAGCAATCACCGGTCATTTTGAACGGACTCACCAGGGAGGGGGAACCTCTTAGGTAACTAAAATTCTAAGTTCTGTTCTTTACTCTTCTGTTCCCCATGTCTGAAGAAGAGAAACTTGTATGAAATGTTACCCTTCATGCTAGAGCCCAGCAAAATCTGGATTTCTTACAAAATCCCCCAATTTCCATTTATAAATTCTCTGAAAGTACTGTACCTACTGGGTCGGCCAACTTTATCTCAAAGTGCTTATCAAGGATTGTAGAGTCCTCCCATATTTTGAGGCCAGCAGTCAATGCTTCTCAAGGCATGGTCCACAAAGGCAATTTGTTATAGTAAGAGGAGTCAGGACTCCTTTTAACCACATCTTTGTTACTCACTGGCTGTGTGACTTCATCTCAATCTTTCTGGGTTAGCTACCTTGCTTGTAAAACGAGGCAGTTGAATGGCATGTTCTCAAGGATCCTTTCCAGCTCAATTATCCTGTAATTCTAGGATCTTGTGTGTCTTCCATCTTGTCAATAGGTTGGTTTCTTATAACAGTATTTATACTTTCAATTTAGGCTCTTGGACATTGAACTTGGACTTTAGCTTGGACTCTCTAGGCCCTCTAAAGTCCCTTAAATCCATGATCCTGGCTCTGCCACTAACTAGCTGTGTGATCCCAGTCACTTCCCCTTCCTGGGCCTCAATTTCCTCACATGTAAAATGAATGATTGACTACATGACCTCCAAGGCCCTTTCTATTCTAAGTCTATGATGAAGAGTTGACTTAATGAGTTCATAGGAAGTTAAATGACTTATCCAAGATCCTTGGGGCTTCCTAGCCTGGCGAATGGTCCACAGACAGAAGAAAGCTAAGAAACACTCTTAATGAGGGTTCCTATACACTGATTTATTGCCTTCTTTCAAACAAACCTAAAGTCCAGAGCTGCTGGTTAGAGCAGTGGTTGCTTTATTCTTTAAATTATACTTCACATTGATGTCACACTTTATTGCTATGATATTTTCCTTACAGTGTTTTTACATATGAGGTTCAGGAATTCAATTCAATTCAGCAGGTGTTTATTAGATGGCTACTATGTGCCAGCCACTGTGTTAGGTGCCAGGGATACAAGGACAAAAACATAAATTGGCCTTGCCCTCAAGACACTTACATTTTATTGGAGGGGAGGTTAAGTAGCTTGTACATATTCCCACAATGGATAAATATCAGAGTTGGGACTGAACCCCACCCAGTTTTGTGAGGCCACTGTTAGGGATCTTGTACCAGAAACACAGGGTACCTTTGAAAACAACTCTTAAAAACCTAAAAAAAAAAAAAATAAAATAAAATAAACTCAGATCAGACCTCAGCACTAGTTCCAAAGCATAATTATTTGATAGGGCAATGCTTAATCTCTTAAAGTGCTGTGAGTAAACAGTTGCCTTTTATAGATGATTAAAAACACCACTGCTAGATCATTAATTAAGTCTGGAAACCAACTCTTTCACTGCAGTAATTGACTATTTTTAGCAGGATTTTCCACAGGCTCTGTGTTTTGTTACCAAAGAAATGAGTTATGGATACATCAACTTGTAGTGGTCATTTTTATTGCTTTATGGGACTTCCATCTTCTCACGGAAATTCATGCAGGACCAAGACAAGCCATTTCTAAAAGCACCAGAGTCATACAAGGCTTCCTTCTTAAGAGGTAAAATGTGATGGGGGTGGTTCTGATTTTGACATCTCGAGTAAGGAAATGGGGAGAGTAAAAACATGGACAAGCCCCCAGACATCCCCAACAGCCCTACAAAGAAAATAGCCGGCGACATGGAAACAGACGTAAATAAAATATGCTGTGAAGAAAATGGGCTTCAAAATTGGGGCAAGCTCTCTGAAAGTTACAATGTAGGCTGCAAAAATCAAGCTCATATTTCAGCCTCCAAGGTTTGACATGCCCTGTGACCGCCACTCCACACAGGCAGGCAGGCAGGCAGCCAGGCAGCCTGTAACTTCACTCTCTGTTAAATCAGTCTCTCAAAAGGAGAAAGAGCTCTGTTCTCCAGCGAGGTAGGATTTGGTGCTGCTTTTTTCTTGGCTGCCTTTCTTGGAAGTGGTGGGAGGCCTTTCCCTATCAGAGGTTTCAGCAAAGACAGGATGGAGAGCAGCTGAAACCAAGGTTGGTCGCCATGAACACCTTGAGCCAGATCCAAGTCATGAGCTGTAAATGTACAGGCTCAAAACTGTAATTTAGGGTAATTTTTCACATGTAAAAATGTTATAATGGAAATATCTGAAAGCAAGGGTTCTTAAGTCGGGTCCATGGATGCCCAAGGGATCCAGAGATAGACTTCATGGGTCCCTGAACTTGGGTGGGAAATAAAACAGTTTTAAATTACTTTTTATCTTTACTTTAGTCTAATTGCTTCCCTTTTAAATCCTTTGCATTTTATTTGAGGCATTTAGATGCATTCTGAGGAATCCATAGGCTTTCCAGACTACCAAATAGGTCCATGGCACAAAAAACCCTGAGTCCCTGAAGTTTGGAGTTCATGTAGCTCACCCAGTCCCTTCATTTTGCAAAGAGGACAATGCATGGGGTCATGGAAAGAATATTGCAAAGAGTCAAACCTCAGAGGACCTGGGTTCAAATATCAGCTATGTCATTAACCAGCCCTATGACCTTGGTCAAAGTATTCAATCTCTCTGAACTTCAGAGGGAAAGCTGGCCTGGTAATTTAACAGTAAACAAGACCCTCTTACAGAAAACACCTCTAATTTCTCTCTTAAACAAAAAGCCTAGGGGCGGCTAGATGGCACAGTGAATAGAGCACCGGCCATGGAGTCAGGAGGACCTGAGTTCAAATCCGGCCTCAGACACTTGACACATGTAACTAGCCATTAAGTCACTTAACCGCAATTGCAAAAAAAAAAAAAAAATCCCATACTTTCATTGTATTTTCATGTCCTAGAATTGTTAGCATTTGAGCAACTTCCACAGAAAAAAAGGGAAAAACAATGGAACTATGGAGGGAGGAGATAAAGTAATCCTTCTACAGGGGCGAAAGTCTGAACTGTGAGTAAAATTAAGATAGCACAAAGAAACAAGCCAAGTGAATAGAGAGAGGCTTGGACTGATCTACCAAAGATATTGGAATCCTCTTGGATTGATGGAGAAACTGAAGCTAGCCTTGGCAATTGCTTTACCTGGGAAACATGGTTGAAATAGGTGAATTAATTTCTCAGTGAGGCTGATTAAGATCTAGTGAAATAGAAAAGCATAGAATGGTAGAGCCAGAAGAGACTTTAGAAATAATCTAGAATAGTCCAATTGTTTTAAAAAAATAATGAGAGCTAATATTTATATAGTACTATTATATGCCAGGCACTGTGCTAAATGCTTTACAATTATTATGTCATTTGATCTTCTTAATGGTTCTTCAAGGTAGGTGCTATCATTTCCCCATTTTAAAAATGAGGAAACTGAGGCAAACAGATTAAATGATTTGCCCAGGGTCACACAGCTAGAAAGTATCTGAGGCTGGATTTGAACTCAAGTCTTTCTGACTTCAAGCCCAGGGCTCTATATACTCACTCTATAGTCAGGCTACCTAGGTGATAAAGCTAAAGACTAGAAAGGGAAAGTGACTTATCCAAAGTCAGTTGAATTTAATTCAATTAAACGTAGCCAGTGTTTCTACAAGACCTATTTTACAGATGGGGACATGGTGGCAAACAGAGGTTAAGTGACTTGCCCGTGATCATCTGAGGGCAGATTTTAACTCAGGTCTTCCTGATGCTAGGACCAACATCTCTATCCACTTCACCAACCCACTGCCTTTGATTCTGAATACTGGATAACCCCTAGGGTAGATTTCAGAAGCTGGGCAAACAGAGATTTCTTCTTTGCTTGGTCATTTGAAGCCATGTGACTTGATCAGGGTTGGGACCTTGAGCATGCATATTGAAGGGAATCTCCTGCAGATGTGATAGAGAGACCTTAACCATTCAAAAGGGCTGGTGGTTTAAGAAGAGAGTTGTCTGGTGGACAGATTATAAACTACATTCCTCTGTTGGTTAATTGTCAAGTAACATTTTATAATTTTTAAAGTATGGGCTTAAGGAAGACAGAGCACAAACCAGTGTGGGCTGCTATTGCTTCTACAACAGCTTGTGGAGTAACCAGGATACCCAGTAAGTGCACAAGCAGCTTGCACGATGGTCACACTAACGCCCCTCCCCCCCACAACTATTTAAGTGTCCAGCATGCACAGATCATTGTACTAGATGGTAAGGGAGATACAAAGTTTAGGCAAGATATGAATCCTGCCCTCTTGGAGTTTACCCTGTAGTAGAGGGCTAGGACACTCTGATAAACAGGATACAACACAATTTGGAATAATTATGTTAAATAGATACAAAACACTTTATGAGATATAGGGATGGATGAATGGGAAAGATGTTACTGAGACAGAGAGAAGGCATCACAGTAGAGATGACCATTCAGTTTGACCTTTATTTTTGTTTTGGGTTTTTTGGAGGGGAGAAAGCAAGGCAGTTGGGGTTAAGTGACTTGCCAAAGGTCACACAGCTAGTAAATGTGTTGATTTGACTTTTATAGGTCATACAGGTTGGAATTCAATATGTAAAGAAAGAGTGGGATGATTTCCCAAGTACATCATGAAAAAAGGAAAGGTGTGGAGATGGGAAAACAGAGGGAACATGTGCTTCTCGAGACAGAAGCCCCATCTCCACTACTGTTCACTAAAACAATAACACGACAGCTGAGTTTTATAAAGCACCTTAAGGCTCCCAAAGGGCTTTACATAGAATATCCCAATTTGTTCCTCACTGTGACCCTTTGAGGTAGACACTGCAGGTATGATTATCACTATTTTACAGATGAGGAAAATGAGTCTTAGAGAGGGTAAGTGATTGCCTCTAGTAATGTAGTTGACCATTGTCAAAGGTGGGATTTGAACCTAAGTCTTTCAGGTGTCTAGTCCAGGATACCTTGCAGCAAGCTGTAGCGGCAGGGTGCCTGCTCACACAGGTTCTTGGATCTGCTTTGTTAAAGGAAAGCAACTCAAAATGGGTTAACAAGATTACTTTAATCAGTCAGACATATATCATTTACCTTGTTCAGGGGAAAAAGGTCAGCACCCCGAACTTCAAAATACACAGACAGAATTATCAAGACAGAAACAGATCAAGTAGACAGCTTTCCAAACTGTCCAGCCATTACATCCATACCCAGTCAACATCTGGGTTTCCACATCTGGGTTTTTCAAAGCCGGGGGACTCTCAACAACGGCTTCCCAGAATTCAGATCAAATCACAGAACACTTTTCAGAGTCCCAAAACAAAGCTACATATCAGGGCTTATATAGCCTTCTCCTGGCTCAGAGAATGTAACAACCTTATTGACCCACTGGCCAATCAAAAAGTATCTACTGAAAAACAAGCCTCCCACCCCAGGCTTCAGGTGCACTTTAGCCTAGGGGCAGGGAAGATCTTCCAAATTTGCATTCCCATTACATTCGGCCCCAAGATAGCATATTCAATTTACTTTTGAATTAGCTCTGAACATTTCTTAGGAAAGTACAGAACTAAAGTTACCAAAGTGGCCACTGGCCCTTAAACAAACACAAAGTACATAGCATTATCACTTCAATTCAAAACAAGAGTTCAAATAAAGTTCTGGGGGGGGGGCGGTGTCCTTCCCCTCACACAGCTCCAGCCCCTGCTTCCAAGTACAGAGAGGGGGCTGGGCAACAAAACCAACAAGGTGGGGTCCCTGGGGATCCAAGGCACTTCATCCCACCCACCATAGTCACAAGTCCATCCTCCCCCAGGGTCCCAAACTGTGGGATGCAGCCAGGAAACACATTCAGTGCCCCTGCTCTGCTGCTCAGTTCTTATCTTTTCCTGTGGCTGAATTCGGAACTCCTGGGCTCCTTCTCCTCCCGCAGGCAGCAGCCGCTCCTGGCTTCTGCCCAGGTCCCGATGCAGGCAGCTCACCATTCCTGCTCTCAGCTCAGCGAAGTCTGCATGCAGGCCATTCTTCTTTCCTGCTCCACAGCTCCACAGAGTCACAGCTACCACAACTGGGAAACAAACAATTATCCCAGCCCCCATACTTTCCTTTTACTCTGCAGATCCTGTTCGTGACGCCATTTTGTAGCGGCAAGCACCCCAGTGTCCCCAGGGTGCCTGCTCACACAGGTTCTTGGATCTGCTTTGTTAAAGGAAAGCAACTCAAAATGGGTTAACAAGCTTACTTTAATCAGTCAGACATATATCGTTTACCTTGTTCAGGGGAAAAAGGTCAGCACCCTGAACTTCAAAATACACAGACAGAATTATCAAGACAGAAACAGATCAAGTAGACAGCTTTCCAAACTGTCCAGCCATTACATCCATACCCAGTCAACATCTGCACTTTAGCCTAGGGGCAGGGAAGATCTTCCAAATTTGCATTCCCATTACACAAGCCTCACTGCCTTCTCTTTATTTAAACTGATGAAGAACACAATGAGCAGAACCAGAACAGTTTATATGAGGACAGCACTGTAAAAATAAGCAACTTTGAAAGAACTGTAAGAATTCTAAACATGATTCCAAAGGACCATGATGAAACATGCTCCCTATTACAGAGAGGTAACAGATTTAAGGAGCAGAATGACACACATGTATTTTTGAGTGCAGTCACTGAGGGAATTTATTTTGTTTGACACTGTATATTGGTTAACAAGAAATTTGTTTTTTTCCCAATGGATTGTGGGTGGGGGAAGGAGAGAAAACAGCTTTCTGCTAATTTTAAAAAATAGAGAAGGGTGTGTGTGCTACAGATGTGGAAAATTACCTGTACTTTCAGATGAGATCACTTATTACTGCATAATTAGTTTTATTTTACTATTTTAATTTGTTGAGACCTCCCAAGAAGTAGGAATAATTTGTAAATGTAATGTAAAAACAAAGCACATCAACAACAGTGTTTTTTAAAAAGGAAAGGATGGAAGGAAGGAAGAAAGAAAGAAAGAAAGAAAGAAAGAAAGAAAGAAAGAAAGAAAGAAAGAAAGAAAGAAAGAAAGAAAGAAAGAAAGAAAGAAAGAGAAAGAGAAGGAAAGAAAGAAAAAGAAAAAAAGGAAAGAAAGAAATTGGATTCAGACCTTTTGAACAGGGGCAGTTTGGTTCAATATAGGAGAACTTTCTAAGAAAGGTAATTACATGAAGGTCATTATTAATGACATTATTAATCTATATTGAATAATAGCAAGTGGTCAGTATCAAAAATAATAGAGAGAAATTATTTCAAGAAACAAGACACAATGATCTGTATAATAGATATCAGAAACACAAACACTGATTTTCCTAGTGGAAGGGAAAGATTAATGTCCAGTCAGAGGACATGAATTCAAATCCATCCTCTGATACTTACTACCTATGCTACTTTGGGCAAGTGACTTAACCTTCTTGGGTCTCAGTTTCCTTATCTGTAAGATGATGGAGTCAGACTAGTTGGCCTTTAAAGTCCCTTCCAACCCTAGATCTATGATTCCTATGACTCTGTGATATATGTTTGCCTTTGGGAAATTTCTAAACAAAATTAATTATGCCAAAAGCATAATTAATTAGGCATGTGCCCATGCCACATATTAGAATATTCCAGTGCCTATGAGCTGTAGGTAGCATGTGAGATGAGCTATCAAGAGATCCTCAGAATATCCTCAGCCTGGAAAATACACCCCTTCATCTCTGCTTTTGAAAGGATGAAATAAACAATTTAATTTCTGAAACTTTAACTTAGGATAATCACCCATTAAATAGGTGTGTTACAAGCAAAGGACATGTTTCAGCCTGATGAGTATTTTTCATCTTGTAGCTTGTAATTTCCCTGAGATGCTTAACATTGGATGAAAAATAAAACTAAATAAACCCTCTAGGCAGCTTAAAGTACATAGCCTGGAGTTTCACCTTCCTCAGCTTTGGGTTTGGGAAAGAATGCTGTATTTGGAGGCCATAGACTTGGTTCTAGGTCAGCTTGTTAAATGGACATTAGAAGCTCTGCCACTAACAGGCTGTGCAAGCTCGTATGGTTGCTGGCACAAAGTGTTTGATTGAATTAAAGTCACTTAGCTTCTTCAGGCATCAGTTATCTCATTTCTTCCAGATTTCCCTATTTCTGTATAGTTTACGACCATCCGACCTGTCACCTTGACATGAATAAAATCAAGGAGTCAATCTTGACTCTCTTCTCTCCCTCTCCCCATATGTCTATTCAGGTACCAGATCTTTCTGCTTCTATGTTTACAACATCTTTTTTTTATCTGTCCCCAGTCACCATACTAATTCAAACTGTCATCATCTTTCACCTGGACAATAGCAAGAGATTCTTAAATGACTTTCCTAGCATTCCTCTTCCCTTTCCAAACCACCCTTCACACATTTTCCAAAGTGATTTTCTTTTTTTTCCAAAAATTTTATTTTAGACTCAAACGCCAGAACACAAATAGAGAAGAGAAAAAAGAAACAAAAACATATCATAAACTTAAATATTGGAACTTAAGTACAAAGTTAAAAAGAAAAAAAGGGTGTTATGTGCATAGCAGAACCTAAGAGAAGATTCAAAATGCATAAGAGCAAATTATTATTTCAAGAAAGCCTGTAAGATAAATAATACTAATTGTTTATCTTTCTTTGCTTCCTTGTGAGTTTTCTTTTGTTTCTGCTGTGCACTTTTTTACTTTGTTCTTTTTATTTCCTCCCCCCACCACCCTCAAAGGCCACAATAAAGTTTAGATAGGTTTCTCTATAACTATAAATATATACATAGCATATATAAATATATACATACATAAATATATACAAAGTGATTTTATAAAGTGCAGATCTGATCATGTTTACTCCCCTATGCAATAAACTCATACATTATTCCCCCTGCCATACTCTACAGTCCTACCAAATTGACCTTACTTAAATATATGTGGCAGCCCATCTCCTTAACAAATGAGTTTTCATTTACTTCCTTTCCTTCCTTCCTTCCTTCCTTCCTTCCTTCCTTCCTTCCTTCCTTCCTTCCTTCCTTCCTTCCTTCCGATTCAGTTGATGTACCTACATGAAACCTGTCCTTCTCCCTTCATCTATAGTGTCCTTCTCAAACAACCTTGTATTCATTCCATATGTTCCCTGTGTAGTTAAGCACATACATGTTGTTTTTCTCTCTTTGGAATGTGAATTTCTTGAGAACAGTATTGCTTTCATTTTTTTCATCCCCAGTACTTAACATTATATATGGTTCAGAGTAGACACTTAATAATTGGTAATTGATTGATTTGTAAAAAAAAAAATGGTGAAAAGCATTGGAAGATAAATGAGGAAATTAAGTAAATGCCCATCAGTGGAGAGAATGGCTAAACAAATTGTGGTGCATGAATGTAGTAGAATATTACTGAGTAGCAATAAAAAATGAATATGAAGAAGGAAAGACATATAAATGAATGCAAAATGAAGTAAGCAGAACCAGGAAAACAGCATGCACATAGACTTCAATAATGTAAATGGGAATAAAAAAAAAGGAAAACTGAATACTGTATAATTATAATGAGTAAGCTCATCCCTGAAGAGAGGAGAAAATTCAGCCGAGTTCCTCCTTTGCAGAGGTGGAGGACTATAGCTATGGACCATTGCCTTCATCATCAGACTTAGCTGATATATTGATTCATTTTTTTTCCTTACTCTTTCTTAGCTTTTGTTGTAAATGACAGCTCTCTGACTAGGGAATTGGAAAAGCATAATTTTTGAAAAGAAAGTGATGTAAAACCAAACTATATTAATAAAAAAAATTTTAAAGAAAGTTTAGTGAACAAAATTCAAATGTGTCTGGAGCTTTCCTCCCTGATGCCAAATTCACAGGGCACTGGAAGCATTTCAAAATACTAGGCAATGTAGAAGAGAGCTTAGTACCTACTTAGCAAGAATAATTAGTTAAAATAGGAAGTTTGGGAATGGCAGATAAGACAAGCCCTCCCTTCCCTTTCTCTGATCCCTCCCCATTCTCTCATTCTTCCCTTTGTAATAGCCTTCCCTTCAGCATTCTCATATCAGTGATTTGGGGTTTCTGCCTCCTTCCACCCAACTGAAGTACACCTCCTACCAATTGGACCAGGTACCAACTCATGGTACTTGTTCCAAGTACAAAAATTTTGATTTACTGTACTGTTAATGTTTTTCTGCTTTTGGCTGTCATGAAGTTCTTCATGTCCCTCCCTCACTCAAGGATTCCATTGTTTCTTCCATCCTGGAATACCTACAACTACTTTTCCCTGCTCAACTGCAAAGCCATCTTTTTTTTTTTTTTTTTTGCTTTTTGGAGGGCAGATGGGGTTAAGTGACTGGCCCAAGGTCACATGGCTAGTTTTTGTGTTGTGTCTGAAACCGGATTTGAACTCAGGTCCTCCTGACTCCAGGTCCGGTGCTCTATTCATTGTGCCACCTAGCCACCTGAAGCCATCTTCTTTCAAACTCATCCTCAGGATGTGCCTGTTTTATCATATCTTTAAGGCTTAGCAAACTATTTTTACTTTATTCAGGTTTATATGCTATCATATGCCTCCCCCATTAAAATGAATCTCCTTGAGAGCAAAAACTGTCTGACTTTTCAGTTTGTATTTACAGCACTTGTGCCTTGAAAATAGTGTTTAATAAATGCTTTATTCATTCATTCATGGAGCACAGGAGGAAAAAGCTGACGCATTACAAGATAAAGTACAGTACAAGATAAAGGGGGGGGGACACAAAATAGTCTTGAAGTGATCAGAGAAGGGGAATAAGATCTCATTGTGGCTTCTGATTCAATCATTTATCATACACATGATTTGTTGACCCTACAATTAATAACTGGTTGGGATTGAATTTTCTTAAGAATAACATGTTTGATTAAGTCGACTCTTGCTTGGAGTCTTAGTATATTAGATTTGGAACTGGAATGTATCTCAGCAGTCATGTTGTCTAATACTTATATTTTGTAGGTGATCAGTCTAAGCTCTGGGACGTCAGGTGACTGCCCAGGGTCATGAAGCTAGTAATTAGCAGCATTTTGATATAATTGTAGACACAGACTTGGTATTCATTTATAGGATGCTACAGTGAAGGGTATGGTGTTTTGAAGGTTCCTGGCTGATGGGGAAATGCAATCCAGATACAGCAGTATAGGGAAATGCAGCCCTGCCATGCCCAAGCAGAGAACCAAGACTTCTAGCTGTTCAGGAAGAAAACTTCCTCCTGCTCTTCTTTGCGGGCTCTGCTTTATGGAGACCAAAACATCTACTTTCTTGCTACCTCCTTTGCTACCCTTCTTTGGTGCCGGGTATGCTCAAACGTATCTTTTATAATCTTTTTGTATTCTTGGGAATCATTTTCTGGCCATAGACACTGAGTTTCATGTATTGTGCCATCCCAGGGAAATAAGATGAGCAGGCATATCCTCAGTAAATTTCTAGTAAATATTCATTGGGGGCAGGGGACACTCAACCAGAAGGTCTAACTTCATCTAGTTAATAATAGAGAAAGATAAAGAAACAGGGAAGCAGGAGAATCAGTTGTTGTTGTTCCGCCTTTGTTTTTGAAGAAGACCAATGACATTATGAGGGTGATGTCTTGTGAGGCAGAGGTGGGCAAAGTCATTAACCTCCCTCTCTCTTCCAAAAGTCTTCCAAGTCCAGTGCAAGACAAAAGTCAAGACTATTGGCGATGGCCTAGTATGTGGTGGATGACCTTAGTGTCTTAGATGTCTGATCAAGCTCTAAGTGCTTTACAATGCCTTTGTACATTATCTTCGTATCTCCAGTATCTTTGCCAAGAAAACCCAAAATGAACATGACTGAAAATGATTAAGCAACAATGACGTGGAATGTGGAGCATGGTTCTAGTACTGGAGGAGGTACAAGATTTTCCATCAGCTGCTCCGCTTGGTTTGGACTCCATGAAGCCCTCTGGTGCCCCCAAGCACCCCCACATCCCTGGACATTGAATTAGTGTCAGAGGCAGGATATGAACCCAAGCTTTCCAGATTCTTTATCCAGAACTCTACATATGATGGCAGACCATCTCATGGACACATCCACACAACTAGAATATGAAATAATACATGTTAAATACATAAAAGGGATGAAAGTGCAATGCTATGTTAGGTGGGGGGGTGAAGGTACAGAGGAACTCATCACCTCTTGGAAAGAGCTATCTGCATGATGGTAGTTCTTTATAAATGTGGCTTTTGGTTTTGTTTGCCCAAGTTATTTCAGCTTGTGTGCATCTGACCTATAAGTGGTTACAAGTTCTCTCCTGCCCTCAATGTAGAGTATCTGCACTATTCTCTAATCACATAGTGCTTGTAACATGAGCCTCTTTGGCTATATGGTGCCCTTCCAGAGAAGTCATCGAATCACAGAAACTCAAGTTTGCCAAGGATTGTTGAGGCTATAGAGTCAACATGTCCCTGAACAGTCACCTGGACAACCTAGAAGTTACTGGGCCTTTGTCTAAAGACTTCCAGGGTGGTGAAAGCCAATATTCCTTTTTGGAATAGCTCTAATTGTTAGGAAGTTTTTCCTTAAGTCAAGTCTAAACCTGTCTCTTTATAGCTTCTACTCACTGCTCCTAGTTCTGCCCTCAGGGACAAGCAGAACATAGCCAAATTCTCTCCCAGCCTTCCTTAGACAAGTACCCTTTCCACTCTGTCTCCTCTTTCCTAGGCAAAACATCCTCATCAATTTCAGCCAATACTTGTGCACATGACTTCAAGGTGTTTTACCAGCCTGGTTCCCCTCTCTGTAGGATCTCAAAGTGTATCATTGCCATTTCTGAAATGTGGTGCCCCAAACAGAACAGAACATTCCAGATTTTGCTTGATTTTTCAGGATAGAATACAGTGGAGCTATTACCTTCTTGCTCCTGGAAATTATACCTTTCTTAAAGAAGCCTAAGAATGCATTCGTTTTTTTGGATACCATGTTGTATTCATGAGCTTGGAGTCTATTCAAATACCCAGCTTTTTTTTTTAATTGAACTCCTGTCTAGTCACTCTTCCTCCATATTGTGTTTGTGAAGTTCAGTTTTTTGAACCCAAATATAAGACTATCTGTCCCTATTAAAATACATTTGATTAGATCTGCCCCAGTATTTTAGCTTAGGGAATTTAGGTGGTATAGTGGTTGGAGTGCTGGAGCTGGAGTCAGGGAGACTCATCTTCCTGAGTCCCAATTCCACTTTAGACACTTACTGCATGACCCTGAGTAAGTCACTTAACTTTGCCTCAGTTTCCTCACCTGTAAAATGATTTGGAGAAGGAAATGGCAAGCCACTACAGTATCTTTGAAAAGAAAACCCCAAATGGTATCATGAAGAGTTAGACATGACCAAAAAAAGACTAACATCAAAGGTATTTTAGCTTACTTTAGCTCTTTTTGAATCCCAGCTCTCTAATACAGTGTGTTACTATTGGTCCTCACCTTATGACATCTACAAATTATAGAAATATACTATCTGTGCCTTTACGAGTCATGGATATCAAACTAAGCATAGATTCTTGGAGCACTCCATTGGAGACCTTCAAGTTGATATCAAACCATCAGTTACTACTCTTTGGGTCAAATTATTCAACCAGTTATCCTGTTGTCTAGGGCACCTCTCTAGTTTTTCTGCAATGACACGATGAAAGATTTTGTAATGTTTTGCTAAAGTCTAGGTAAACTCTATATCATTCCTCTAATCTATTTTAGAAACCCTGGTAGTATTAATTCTTTAAAGGAACTGATATGATCTTGTCATGACCTATGGTTGATGAAGTTATTCTCTGTCTTTCTATTCCACATTTCTTTTTCCAGCTAATCACTAGCCGTCTCTTTCATGCTACATTCTACAATTTTGCCAGGAATTGAAGTCAAACTCACAGGCTTATAGCTGACAAATTCTTTTCTCTTCTCCCTTTTTTTTGAAAATTCTCCAATATTCCCTTTGCTTGTTGGTTCATCATGATTATTCAAGCATCTGTGACAGTGGTGCAGTAATAACATCTGGCAGTTCTTTTGGTACCGTAGGATGTGATTCTCTGGGCCAGGTGATTTGAACTCATTAAGACAGCTAGGGACTCTTTTACAATCTATCTATTATTTCAGAGTACCAGTGCCATGTTCCATTTTCCTTGTCCTTTGTAGTATGAAGATCACCATCCTGGTTAAGAAAAAAGGAAGTTGAATAAGAATTGAGGAGCCCTACTCTCTTCTCTTTACCAGTTATCATCATCCCATCTTCCTGGAACATCAGGCCTAACTCTTTGGTACTTCTCTTTTCAGCACTATAGCTTTAAGAAACCCATCTTTATTGTCTGTGGCTTTCCTTGTTAGCCTTTCTGTTTCTGTCCCTATTCTCAGAGTACAATGCTAGGCTTTTGACTTTATCTTTCATTATCTGTCCTTGCTACTATCTCCTACACTTGTCTTTTAAAAATCCTCACTGTTTCCTATGCATCCTACATTGGTCTCTGAGATAAGCCTACACTTTTTTTCCCCATTGGAATTGTTTTTCTTTGTATGCTCATAATTTCCTTCTTGAGAGCCTCCCAACCCTCTGGGGTCCAGAGAATCTTGGCAAAAGGGCAAGCCCTCATTCATCTTTATTGTTTCATGAAGAAAACAGATATGATGTTTTTACTAATTCCTATAACCCAAATCTGTCAGACCAGAAGGGACTTTCAGATTGTGGTGTACAACTCTCTGGCCTCCTAACTGAAATAAGAGGAAACTGCTTTGTCTAGTTGGAAAAGCAGTAGACTGGGAGACAAATAGTCAAAGTCCTAGCTCTTCCACTAGCCAGATGTATCATCTTGGTCAAGTTAGCTATCCTCTCTAGGCTTCAGTTTCCTTCTGTGTAAAATGAGGTTTTTGGACAAGATGATGGCTGAGGCATCCCTGCTTTCACATTATTTTATGAGACCTTAAGGTCATACAGATAGTTGTTGGAAGAGTTTAGAATACATCCTAAGGTCCAAACACTAAGTTCAATGTGTTTTCTACTATAACACACTCCTCTGAAAGGAAAATAAAGGTTTTTAATAATAAATGTTCTTGGAGATGGGATCTTTTGGGGGATAAAAATACAAATGGTAGAAATATTTGGCCTTCTATACTATAAAATAGTATCTGACCTTTTACATTGTCTGCCCAAAATAGTCTTTAATTTAAAAAGTATGTGTATAAGGTTTAGGTAAATATTTTAGAGATATTGGGGCCATAAAATTAAAATTGAAAGGCATTTTGGATGTTATCTAGTTTAATCCCCTTCATTTTAAAGGTGAGGAAACTGAGGCCCAGAGACATTAAGTGATATGCCTAAAATCACACAGGTAGTAAGGAACAAAGGCAGTTTTCTCAACCCAGCATAATTTCCATTGAGAGAAAATACTTTTATCTATAACAATACTTTAGCATTATCTGATAACAATAATATAATAAAAAATTGATATTATTCTGTTGTCCATGCTTTTCCTCATTAATCTCTGCTTTCTTGGAGTTTTTATGCTCCAAAATACTATTCTTAGAGTATCATACTGGGTTTTTGTACTCACCTTTCATTATCTGTCCTTGCCGCCATCTTCTAGAATTGTCTTATTAAAAGTAATTTAAAAATTTTAAACCTTTAAGTATAATCAAATTAAATATAATTAAATTAATTTATTATTTTATAGATAATTATTATTAATAATATATAATTAATAAATTAAATATAAGTATAAATAAAATTAATTAAAATAAATTAAAGTCCACTCCTCAGGGTGGACTCTCTCTATCCATTGGCACATTTCTCAACTAATCCAGGTTGGGAGCCAATGTGGTTTAGTGGGTGGATGCTTGAGCTTGTATTCCAGAGACCTGGGTTTGATTCATGGCTCTGATGTCTACTAATTGTGTGACCAGGGACAGGTCCCTTAAACCTTCAAGACCTCAGTTTTCTCAGCTATAAATTGGGGCTAATATTGCTTGTACTACTTACCTCACAGGGATGTTGTGAGGACAGTTATATTAATGTGAATTATTGCTATCTATTCATTTTCACCCCTCATGATTCTTGCCTGTTTCTTCACACAAATCCTCCATAGAGGTCATACCTGACATTCAGAGAAGGGGGGTCTTCTTTGCTTCTCAGACTGGACTGCTGACTCGCCAGACTGTCTACTCTGGAAGCTCCTTCCACCCCTGGTCTGCCTCTAATGTTGGCAATGTCATCTCCAGCCTCTCCCTCAATTGGCTGGTCCCTTCCAGAACCTCTATTTTAAGGAGGAGACTCAGGCTGCCCTGTGGATTCTCTA
The DNA here is from genome assembly GCF_028583685.1 of Petaurus breviceps papuanus. Lineage (NCBI taxonomy): Eukaryota > Metazoa > Chordata > Mammalia > Diprotodontia > Petauridae > Petaurus > Petaurus breviceps. The sequence continues at coordinate 99,668,170 of NW_027186296.1, read as the reverse complement.
CACCGCCTCCCATTCCTGGTACACTCACTCTCCCCCCTCCCCCCTTTTCAGCTCCTAGAGTTGTCTTCCCCACTTAGAATGTAAGCGCCTCGAGGGCAGGTACAATCTTTCTTTCCGCTTGTATTTACCATCTCAGGGCTTAGCCCAGTGCCTAGCACACAGTAAGTGCTGAATAAACACTTGCTGCTTGTTGTTAAATGGCACTTCCAAGGTCGCTAGGCTGATGGTGAGTGGTACAGCTGGGCCTGGAGCCTGATCCTTCCAGTCCACAATACTGCACCCAAACATGTTCAGAGCCCCTTGTACCTCTCTGTTTGTTATAAAGAGTGCATGCCAACTGATGTTAGCATGTTATCCTTTTTTTTTTTAGCCTTTATGTCACTGATTCACAGTGCACAGTGGATAGGGCACTGGACCTCATTTAGGAAGACCTGGGCTCCAATTTTCTCTTAGCTGCTTTACCCTGTCAAAGTCACTTAATCTTTGGCAGTTTCAGTTTTCTCATCCATAAAATGGGGATAATAATGGCTGTGAGGATAAAATGAGATGATCTCTGTGAAGTGTTTTACAAACCTGAAATGCTAGTTGTCATTGTCATTATTGTTCTTCGAGGAACAAACTAGGCAGCTAAGGGGCACAGTGAATATCGCTTTGGATTTAAGTTGTGACAACCTGAGTTCAAGTCTTGCCCCAGATACTTCTTATCTGTGTGACCCCGGACAACTCCTTTAACCTATTCCAGCCTCAGTTTCCTCATATGTAAAATGGAGATAATAATAGGACCCACCTCACAGAGTTGTTTGGGGAACTGAATGAGATAGCATTTAAAGCACTTTGCAAACCTTAAATCACTACATAGCTACTAGAATTATCTATCAGCTTTTCAGATAAAAATGTCGTCTTTATCTCAAGGTTCAAAAACCACTGACATAAAAAAAAATTAGCACCACTGATTCTTTTATAAATTTTCACAGGTTACATGCACCCTTTTGATAACTGTAGAGGAAATTGTCTGGAGAATTCATTGTTATGTTTCCATTACCTTAAATGCGTCTCTTTCTATATATTTCAGTCTTTTAAAAAAGTATTATAATTTGGGAAAACTTTGAAAACACTTAATTTGGAAAATATATTTACAGTGAGAGATTCTCCTCACACTATTAATCACAGCAGGGGTTACAATGGAAGAGATCTGTGCTATGTCAAACACAACTGCATTAGTTACGTGACAATGATGGCTTTTGCTTTAAGGTGGTCTGGAACAGCCTGGCAGCGAAGAAATCACTCTCTGGGAATTTGTTACGTAACAACAACAACAAAGTTGGAGACTGTCTAGGGGAGGGCAACCAGAACATTGAAGGGCCTCGAAGCTGTGTTACATGAGGAATGGTTGAAGGAAATGGAATTCTGTGGCCCAGAGAAGATTGCAGGTGTGAAAGCACAGAGCATGAAAGCTGTCTTTAAAAGCCTGTCATATGGAGGAGGAATTAGATTTGTTCTATACTCCAGAGCAGGGAACCTGGGAGCAACAGGGAGAAATTCTAAATAGGCCAATTTAGGCTGGATGCCAGGAACTTCTTAACAACTAGACTGTCCCAGAGTAGAATGGCTGCCCAAGTTGGAGAGCTCTGAGCAGGAGCTGGGCAACCACTTGTCTGGTATCTTCTAGTGGGGATTCCTTTCCTATATGGCTGCTGAGTTCCCTTCTAACTCTCCATTCCTGTCATTCTATTAAAGTTACTTCTCTCTCTCCTTTCCCTCACTCCCTCCTTCTCTGTCTGTCTGTCTGTCTCTATCTCTCTCTGTCTGTCTCTGTCTCTCTCCTCTCCCCTCCCTCTTTCTTTTCTCCCTCTCTCTTCTCCTTCTCTCGCTTCTCCCTCCCTCCCCCTCTCTCTCTTTCTCTCTCTCATCTCTCTGTCTCCCCCTTCTCTTTTTCTTCTTCTCTATCTCTCTCTTTCCCTCTCTTTCTCTTTCCTCTCCCCCTTCTCTCTCATACACACACACATTTATGTATATATGTGTACACACATACACACCCCACTTTTCTCTTTTCCTCCTTTCTCTCCCCTCCTCCCTTCACCCCAGACTAACTGATTGAACTGATCTTGGAAGCATAGAATGTTAGAGCTAAAAGTCATCTTAAAGAGCATAAGATTTTAAAATTGGAAGAGGAACACAGCGCTCCTAATTCAACTGCCCCATTTTCCAGACAAAGAAACTGGGGACTAGAGAGATCTTGGTGGCTTGCCCAAAGTTATAGAGGTCACAAGTGGCAGGACTAGAATTTTTTTTGCTTTTTTTTTTTGGAGGAGGGAGGGTAGGGCAATTGGGGTTAAGTGACTTGCCCAAGGTCACATGGCTAGTTTTTTTGTGTGTGTGTTAAATGTCTGAGGCCGGATTTGAACTCAGGTCCTCCTGCCTCCAGGGCTAGTGCTCTATTCACTGTGCCACCTAGCCACCCCAGGACTAGAATTTAAAATCAGGCCTTCTGATTCTAAATCCTGTTATAGATTTAGATCTTATGATGTTCAGCTGCCCAACTTAGGGATACCCAGTTTGCAGAGACAAGCATATAGATTCTTAGAATGGCAGAAATGGAAGGGGCCTTAGAGGTCATCTGGCCCCATCATTAGAAAGTGTGAACTGTATGGGGTCAATGTAAAAAGGACTATCGTGGAAGAAAAGAAACGAGAACATTTAACATTTATTAAATGCCTTTTGTTGTTCAACTCTTTGTTGTTTGACTCTTCATGTCTGACTCTTCATGGCTCCATTTTGGGGTTTTCTTGACAAAGATACTGGAACAGTTTATCATTTCCTTCTCCAGCTCATTTCACAGATGAGGAAACTGAGGCAAACATAGTTAAATGACTTGCCTAGGGTCACACAGCCAGTAAGTGTCTGAAGTCGGATTTTAACTCAGGGCCCAGCACTCTATCCACTGAGCCACCTAACTGCCTTATATTAAATACCCTCTCTGTGTCAAGTTCTTTACAAATATTATATCATTAGATCCCCACAACATCCTTGGGAAGTAGCTGTTATTATTACCTTAATTTTACAGATGTGGAAACGGAGACAAGGGGTAAGCAACTTGTCCAGAGTATTAAATGTCTGAGGCAGGATTCGAACTCAGCTCTTCCTGTCTCCAAATCCATTACTCTATCCGCTGTACCACTTAGATGTTCCTGTGGAACAGGGAGAAACTTAGTTTTACTCTAGAGGAAAGAGCTGGAATCAATTTGCAAAGCTTATAGGGAGGCAGATTTTGGCTAAATGTAAGAAAGACCTTTTTACAAGTTACAGCTGAGCAAAAATGAAATGAGCTGCTTTATGAAGTAGGGATTTTCTCCTCCCTTTTTCCTCCCACTCCCACAGGAAGTTTCCAAAGCAGGCCGATCAAGGGTAATGAAGAGGAGATTCTGGCTTGGGGTAGGATGTTGTGTCACATGACCACTAAACTCCTCTAAATCTTGAGATTCTGATTGCATCATGAATGTTCCATTCAACCCATCGAAAAGAGGCCCGACTTTGGAGTCAGAGGACCTGGATTCACGATCTGTGTGGCCTGCACCTTCTCAAGTCCAGGTTTTCTTATCAGTAGAGTGAGAGGGTTGGGATTTAGGAATGGGGAGCCTGTGGACTCGAGGGCATATGTGGTCCTCTCGGTCCTCAAGTGCGGCCCTCTGACCGAATCCAAACTTCACAGAACAGATCCATGTGCAGCCTCGAGGCCGAAGGTTCCCCACCTCTGGCACGCCTAGATTATCTCTGAGATTTTGTCCAGCTCTGGATGTCTTAGGGTCACAAGGAGAGGTCCTCAGCTTCCAGTCTATTTTAACCCTGTTCAACAATTTCTTTCTCTTTCTTTTTTTAAATCTTACTTCATCTGTTTACACCATCTTCTCCCCATCCTCATTATAACTTGTCTCCTGACTCCCTATGATGCTGGAAAGGAACAGTTGTATTTGAGGTCTTTTTCAGAAGCAGAAGTGTAGAATCAGCAGGAACTGGCAGGTGATTCCGTGGGGGTCGTGGGGGTGGGGGGTGAAGAATAAAAATTGACTCTATGTTTTCAAGCTGAATGACTGGGGAAAAGGATGGTGCTTGTCAACAAAAATAGGCTAATTAGGACAAGGAAGGGGCAGATTTTGGAGGGCAGATGATGAATTTTGTTTTAGACATGTTAAGTTTGAGGGGTCTCTGGAGTGTCCAGATGGAAGCATCCAGCAGATATTTGGGGATATGATGCTGGTGATAAGGGGAAAGAGACAGACAGACAGACACACAGAGCAGAGAGACAGAAAGAGAGACAAAGAGAGGAGAGAGAGACAGAGAGAGAGACAGAGAGACACACAGACACACAGAGCAGAGAGATAGAGAGAGACAGAGAGAGGAGAGACAGACAGACAGACACAGAGCAGAGAGACAGAGAGAGAGACAGAGAGAGACAGAGAGGAGAGAGACAGAGACAGACAGACATCCAACACAGAGGCAGAGATGTGATACATATTTGGGAGAAATTCACAGGAGGATGTATAATGAAATTCATGAAATTCTTTTTTGTCGAGGGAGACAATATGGGGAAGAACATTGAGGAGAGGGGAGAGGACAGGAGAGTGTAAGGGAAGAGAGAGAACAGAGGAGATGAGATTAAAGAAGAGAGAAGAGGAAAAGATGGGAAAATGAAGGTGAATCAGTGAAGGAGACCAAGAGAGTAATCAGAGAGGTCATTTTCTTCTTCCTCAAACCAGATCCTCTTATTGACTTCCTTATTTTTTTTTTTTGTCAATAGCATTACCATCTTCCCTATCACCTCAAAATGACAACTATAACATGTGGCTCAAAGTCCATTTACATGAGACCCTTCTCATTAGTGAGATTCATTACTTCTCTCTATGGAAAGCAAAGTGGCCAGCCATTGGCCCTAACCTCCTACTTTCTCTCCTGGCAGGAATCAAAATCTCCCTTGGAGAAGGGTAAATGAAGGAGACTACATCATGCCTCCCCACAAGCCATATCTAGACAGACTAATGTGGAAATCCATAACCTACATAGTGCAATAACTAACTCTTCTCCCCAATTGAACTTTAGCACCCATTCAATCTGTCCTATTTTCAAATTTAAAACACAGCCCTGGTCATGTCACTCCCCACCTCAAAGAACCTCAATGGCTCCTCATTGCCTGCTGAATGAAATCCAAACTCTACATGCTGGCATTTAAAGGCCTCTGGCTGAGGCTACCTTTCCCTCCTCATCTCCCATTAGTGCCCAATACATATCCTGCTTTCCACCAAACTGTTTCCCAAACACAATATTCTCCTGGAATTCCAAATCTGTTAGGTCTTGCACAGAAAAAAAAATCTCTACATATGACAATCTTACCCCAATTTTCAAAGTACAAGGACTATCTCCTTAATGAAACATTTTTTTTGATTCACCCCTCCTCCTGAAAACTGTATGTGAGAATTCACCTTGATCTCAATCTTAGTAGCACTTTGTACCTTTCTTTGGAGATATCTCATATTCTCTGTTGCATTATGGTTTTTTGTTTACTTCGTTCCCTTACTAGATTAGAAGATCTATAAGAGCAGAGAATATTTATTAGACATTTCATTCTGCCCTAGTGCCTAGTAGAGTCCCTTGTATGTTTTGTCAAATGGAATGAAGATTTTCAACAGTCCATTATACCTGTAAAATGATTTTAGAGTTACTATGAAATAAAAACAGAAACCTGAGCCCAAGTTTTCAATGTTGAGCTGTAACCAGTAATATAGTTATTATTTTCCTGGATTATTTTAGGCTTCATTGCATTTTCCTGGTTTTTAATGTAAACTAGTCATGGGTCAAAGTTGGATTTTATCTTTTTATCTATCCATCCATCTATCTATCTATCTATCATCCATCTATCTATCTATCTATCTATCTATCTATCTATCTATCTATCTATCTATCTATCTATCTAT
>NW_027186296.1:99584408-99662194 GCF_028583685.1 Petaurus breviceps papuanus | reverse complement strand
TATCTATCTATCTATCTATCTATCTATCTATCTATCTATCTATCTATATCTGTCTATCTATCATCTGTCTGTCTATCTCTCTATTTATCTCTCTATCCATCTTTCTGTCTCTCCATCTATTGAAAAATTCATCTACTTGCCTCTACTAGGTTCCCAAATGGAACAATTCATCATCCCAGGATTTTTGCATCTAGACCTGCTCAAGAGGAACAAAAAACTAGATTTATTAATTATTTGAAAGGTTAGACTCTTATGACCCCAGTTTTATGTTATAGGAAAATTCAGTGAAACACCCCCTGTGTTTATTTTTTTAAGTTTCTGAGTGAATGTATATTTCTAAATGTTTAGAGATTGGCAGCACTGGAAAATTTAGTTTATTTATCCACAAGATATGTATCGGACAAACAGCTGCAAACTGCTTCCCCTCAGAGTGGAGCTGGTTCATTCAGCTATGACCTAAAAAGACCACCCTCCCTGAAACTGAAGGTAATTTAGTTTTCTGGCAAATTCTTTCCCAGGCTGGTTTTGGGAAGGCCCTGCTTGTGAGAAGTGCTGGGTGAATGGCCATTTAACAAGGAACTATGTCATGGGTTGTGTGTGTGTAGCCTTCACTATTGAAGGTAATAATGAGATCATTAGGAAAGGAAGAGCTTCCCTTGAGATGGGCTCTCTTATGGCCTGGATCTATACAAAGATTGACCAGCAACCTTTCTGTCTGTAATGGGACCATCCATTCTTCTTCATTTAGGGGGAGCAGCTGGCTCCTCTCCTTGCTCTTCTGCTCCCATCTGCTGGGGCAGTCTACTTGATTACATTTCCGGAGATTGTTCCCCTTAGTCCACTGATTCTAAGAAGAGGTCAGCATGCTAAGTTGTTTGGAAATTATCCTAGAGGAATTATCTCTGAGGCTTTCACTCTTTCCGCTGATAACTTACCAGGGCTGGGGGATTGCCCCTTGTTTCACACGTGTTGTGATTTCTTTTTTGTAGAGGTACTTAAAACCCTAATGAAGAGCACTGGACCACTTAGCGGATTTATCAGTCCCCTTATCCTTTGTGTTTTAAGGCTGGCCAAAAGAATGCTAATAAATGCAAGATGATGTTAATCAGCCAATACTCAGAGCATTAGACAAACTGGGCAAGACAAAGTACAGCAACTGAAAGCTAAACTTGGCACAAGTCTTTATCTATTATTGTTTTTGTTTCTGGGGATAGACCATGTTTATGAAGATGGATTAGTATTAGACTAGGACAGGCAGAATGCGTGCAGTTTTTTGCCCATGAATTATCTCTCCTTTGAACTTTCTAAATGCTGCTATAGCACCATGTTTTATCTTCATTTCCTTCTGGCATGGTTTAGTTCTCTAAGTGAATTTCCTAACAGGAAAGTTCATGCTTCAGAGTGTCAAGCAGTATTTGTCTTGTGTATTTTAGATGTTATGGCTACTCTGCTCACCAAATTTTAATTGGCAGAGTCTGGCCTTGCATCCTAAGAGTAGAAGCAAACCCAACTCAAGTTATCAAAAAAAGTTGAGCTTTAAGGGTTGGTAGGATTTGGTGATGGCATTTATGGTTATAAAGGGCTTTGGATATCATCTAGGCTAATATCTTAATTTTATAACTAAGGAAACTGAGGCTAAGAGGGGAAAAGACTTGTGCAAGCCAAGTATGCTTATATAAGTCTACTAAAGAGAGAGGATTGAGAAAGGCATTCTAGACAGGTGGAACAATTTGAGCATGGTATGTATGGGACAATGGGGACAAGAACCTGACTGAACTAGAAGGAGGGTATATGGGAATAGTGAGGGAAACATTTGGATAAGCCAGGTTATACGAAGTCCTGAACACAGAGTAGATACAGCTAAGAGGTGATTCATTAAAGATATTTAATACTTGTTTTATCTGTCCACAAAAAGCTGAATAAAATTCAACTAAGAGAAAGGGAGTGGAGCATAGCAGATAGAGAACCAGCAAGGGCAGAAACAACTGGGTTCACATCCTGGCTCTGATGCATACCTGTGTGATGGTGGGCAAATCACTTAACCTCTCTTGGGGTGTCCCATGCACTATACATTATGGACAAATTACTAATCTGTAGATTGAGTTTCTAACTCAATGGATTGGTGTTCCCTACACACACAACACACACACACACAAACACACACACAAACACAACACACATACTCTCCTAATGGCATATATAGCTTGTAGGAAAGATTTCAGTTACACCTAAGGAAGATGTTCTTGCCCATCAGAATGACCAAATAGGATTTCAGGGAATGTTGGGACGTCTCTGTCCCTGAAGATTGTTCAGAAGAAAATATAGATAGGAGTCCTTCCATCACAGCTAAAAACTTCAGAAAATAAGAAAATTTAAAGGTAAAGGTATTCAACTTCATTGAATGCCCTGATTTTTTTTTTAACTCAACCTGCATAGAGGGAACTCATAATAGAGAAATCCCTTCATCAAAGTCGGTATGGTCATTGAATTTTGAGAATTGCCTGGGAACTAGCTTCTCTACCTTTTGGTAATAAAATGAATTGTAGGCATAGAGATATTTGCTGTTTTGACCCAGTGAGACTCTCACCTAGAGAAGACTACTATTATCGAACCAGGAAGGGCTTCATGGTGGTAAATATAGCAGGGAAAAGGGATTATGCTCTTTGAATATGACTGCATTTGGGTAGAGTTTTACAATATCTCAAGGATTAGTGTGTCCTTTTATGGCTCTGAGTAAAAGTAAAATTAGCTCCCTCCCCTCCCTTCACCCCCCAAAAGACAGAATTTCCTGGGACACTGAAAGTTTCAGCAGTTTGCCCGGAGTCATAAAACTAGTATGTGTCAGAGGTGAGGCTTGAACCTCCATCTTCCTGACAGCAAGACTATCTCTTTATCCATTATGATATGTTGTCTTTCTACCTTGATTTTGTGGGAGAAACTAGTGCCTAGAAAAGCTACGTACAACGGACTTTATAGTGTCTCCTACGCAGTGCTGAAGTTCTGTGATTGTATGACAGCATAAAAGTATAGCATGTTAGAGCTGTGTAAGTGCTGCAAGCAAGGTGGAATTTTTGTTGTTTTCTTGTTGGAGTTCAGTTTCCCAGGATCAGGCTAAATTGTGAACAACTGAAAGATTGATCTCCTTTGAACCCTGATAATTCATAGCTGTGTTGAGTCAAGTAGGTTTTGTGCCTTCTGGCTCTAAGCCAATCAGGGGCCCAGTCTTTGTTATATATTCTGGGAGGCTGGTGTTTTGCTTTGGGGGTTCACTCATGAGAAGGATTTTTTGATTTCCTGGTTGAGACTCGAAGTAATCACAACCCCCTGACTGCTTAGATGTCTGTGCTCCCTGGATCCAGTGATGTATGTAAAGTGTATGCAATATTAGGAGCCCTCTCTGTTGGTCTTTGTGCTAACTTCTCTGCTTGTATTTTCTCCAAGTTCAGGGTGCTGACCTTTCCCCTGAACTAGTGAGTGTCATTAAAAGTAGAATTGTTAACCCCTTTTGGAGCAGTCTTTGTTTTAAAAGCAGACCAAAGAATCTTTGATAGCAGACCACCCTGGGTGTGCTAGGGTGCTTGCTGTTACAAGCTGGGAGAAATCTTAAACATTGTCTAGCAATCAGCACAGTGCCTGCTACACAGTAAGGGCTTAATAAATGCTTGTTGACATTGGTGTTGTTGATGCCTAGTCCAAAGGAGAAGAGAAACACAGATCATAAGATCACAGATCTAGACCTGGAAGGGACCTCAGAGGCCAGCTGCTCCATTTTACAGATGAGGAAACTGAGGCCCAGGGAGGTGAAGCCACTTAACTATACAGGAAGCAAATGTTGAAAGTGGGATTTGAACCCAGGTCCCCTGACTTGAGAGCCAGAACTCTTTCTTTCTTTACTTCTACTCCAGTGTGCTTTGCACAGGCTGCCTTTGTGCTCTCTGCTAAACTGTTGACAAACTTCTTTGGACAGAAGTACAAATTTCACTTCTGACTGTGTCCTAATTGTAAAAGATAATCAAGGGTCTTAACTTTGGTTAGGTGTGTAAGGGGTTTTCGGGAAGGTCATGTTTGATTGTAGGCATTATGAAATGAAAGGAAGTGTGGAAATAGGCTGATCTCCTCCTGTGGTAGATGTGGAGAGGGTAGTGGCTGATTCATTTAGCAAATATTTTCTAGATTCCCAGTATATTAAAGCTAGAAGATCTTCCTCAAGATCTAGGAAGTTAGAACTGGAAAGGACATAAGAGGCCATTCAGATCAACCCCTTCATTTTGCAAATAGGTAAACTGAGGCCCAAATCTTATGACCAGATAGCAGTATAGACAAAACCAGAATGCACATTTTAGAATTATAGATTCAGAACAAGAAGGGACATCTTGTTCAATACCCTCATTTTTGCAGATAGAGAAACTGAGGCCCTGGGAAGTTAAGAGATTTGCCCAATGTCACAAAGTTAGCCAGGGCTCTGTTTGGCAGCTGGGTGTGTGTGTGTGTGTGTGTGTGTGTGTGTGTGTGTGTGTGTGTGTGTGTGTGCGTGGGAGTGCGTGTGAGCACTCGTGCTGGGAGAAGAGAGAGAGAGAGGGATGGAAGCTCTTTAGGTGATGGAAATCATATGAGAAAACTACCAAGAAGGGCAAGGATAAACCAAGCAGCCCCACTTGACTGAAGGTCATGAGTAATAAGAATTGTTCACACTGATATCATCATAAGGTTTGCAGAGTACTTGGCATACATGATCTCACTTGATCTGTGAGATAGGTGCTATTATCACCCCCATTTTACAGATGAAACTGCAATTCACAGAGGTGCTCAAACAACTAGTAAATGTTTGAAGCAGGGATTTGATCATGTTTTTTTTTTTTTTTCTGACTCCAAAGCCCATGTGCTCCCTACTCTGACACAGTGTTTTTTTTTTTTTTTAACGTAAAGAGAAATCCTGCAAGAACAAGGTGGGAAGATAAATTGAGGCCGGAGAGTAAGGACAAGATTTTTGCAGGGGGAGGGAAAGGGAGATTGAGTTTTTTATACAAGGGAGTAATAAGCTTAATAATAATAGCTCACATTTATATAGTGCTTTAAAGTAGACAAAGCCCATCCTCAACAATAGTCCTGAGGAAGTCGGGTTAGACTTGAATCCTTGGACTCTTGGATTGGGGGTAGGTAGGTAGGAGGGTAGAGATTTTAGTTGACAGAAGCAACCAGAATGACTGGTGAATCCAAAATGTGTAACTACTAGCCCCTTTCCTGCCCTTTCCCCCACCTCCCCACCAGGAATTGACATTCTAATCTGCTTTAACTTCTGCCCAGTATATGAAATATAATCTTAGTCTGGACTGGTATACTCAGCACCTATCTGAGTAACTTGTTTACTCCCAAATAGAAAAGAATATCTCCCCTAGGACTAGGCAGTGGGCACTCTGTTAGTCTGAAATCCTGACTGAGTTGGTCAGCTCCTGGTAGGACTCATGGCAAAGGTTTCCTAGGAGCCAGGACCAAATGCCTGTGTTCCCTTTATTTTCCCAACATCAGTAATTATAACCAGGTAAATTCTCTAAGCATAAAATGTGTTTCTTTTTCTATTACTAAAACAAATCCACAATGAGAAAAGAAAAAGAAAAATATTATAAACTTAAATGTTGAAACTTAAATACAAAATAAGAAAAGGAAAAAAAAAACCATGTCATATGCACAGAAGAAAGAGGACTCAAAATATACAGCAATAAATTTCCATTTTAAGAAAGCCTATATAATAAATGCTACCCATTGTGTTCAGAGCTGTCCATCTTTTCTTTGCTTCCTTGTAAGTTTTCTTTTGTTCTCTGCTGTGCACTTTTCATTTTGCTATTTTCCCCACTTCCTCCTTCCTCTCCCGTGTGTCTCTTTCTTTTAAGTTATAAAACGAATTGTAATAAGGCCTGTGAGTTAAGTAGGGTATCATTATTCCTATTTTAGAGATGCCCCAAATCATACAGTTATTAAGTATCAGGGTTGGGATCAGTCCCCAGGTCTCCTGACTCGAAGGCTAGTTTTTCCCATTATGCTGTATTGCCTCTAAAACAGAGGTTCTTAAACTAGGGTCTACAGACTCCCAAAGGGATCTGTGGACAGACTTCAAGGAGACTGTAAACTTGGATGGGAAAATAAAAATTACATCTTTATTTTCCCTAAACCTTAATTGTAGAATTTTGTTCCATTATACTTGTAGGTAAGAAAGATTATTCTGAGAAGAGCTCCATAGGCTTCACCAGACTGCCAAAAGGGTCTGTGACACACAAAAGGGTTGTGAGAACCCTTGATGTAAAGGCTTTAAGAAAATAAAATGGCATGGGAGAGGAACTGAAAGTAGAGAGACCAGTGAGAAGACTGAAAGCAGTTCAGATAGAAATAACAAGGACCTATGTTAGGAAGGTAGCAATGGGAATAGAAAGAAATGATCAAACGCAGGAAATATTTCAAAATCAGGCTTGGGACTGATTAGATGGGACAGGAAGGTGAGCAGAGAAGTCACAGATCATCAGATGAAAAGAATAAGGCAGTCCTGCAAAGTGTCTGGTTGTGGAGATGAGAAGGCTGGATGGCTTCGCTGGGTTTGAAGCATTGGCAGGATATCCAGGTGCAGAAGTCCAGCAGGGAGCCAGAAATATGCGTCTATGTCTTCGGGAAGATCCAAAGCGTCAGGCCCCCAAGGCAAACCCACAGCCGAAGTCAGATCAGCAGCTGGCCCTCTTCCACCTCTGCAGAATTTCTAATCTTGCTTGCGATCCTCGGTAAATTCACTCTTCAAGACTGAAGCCGTTTCAAAAGCCTTCCATTCGAGGTGCGCTTTTGAAAGCCTCTTATTTCCTGCTGAAGACAAGCCCCGACATTGCTAGCTAATTGCCTCCGTGGCATCGGGGAGGCCTCCTAACCTTTGACTAGAGAAGCCTCGATTACACCCAGGCGAGCCGGCGTGCTGCGGCCGCTCACGGGCTGGGTGCACAGGGGAAAGCTCGCTCTTGGTGCGGGTCCGTGAGCACCGAGTCTGGTATGTGCCGGCCACTAGAGGGCGGTGACGAGCATGCGCGCAGCCCCCGTCCGCCTCGCCACAAGCGGGATCTGAAGGATCGGAGGGAGCTCTTGGGAACGCCTTCCTTACCTGCGGAAACATGCTTCCCCCTCTGTTTTGTCCTCACAGCGCTCTGCTATCGCATGCTCACTCTGGGACAAGTTAGCTTTGCACAATTACACATTACGCTCAGCAAACACTCGTGCAAAAATAACACATTTTGGAGGGAAAAAACCCCACCGAAAACCAAAAAACTCTTCACTAAGACTCTATTCTCTGGAATCTGCCAGTGTGGAGTATCTGATCATTCCCGAAACGTGAAAGACACATTAATCTCTGGCTTTTTAAATCAAACTTTGCCCTATTGATTTAAGCTATCTCATTTTCTGGACGTTTTGCTAGAAACTGATCCGCATCAGATTCGTAGTCAGAAAATCACAGGTCTTAGAACTAGGGAGGACCTCAGAGGTCTTCCAATCTAAATGACTTCTTTACTGACAGTAGTATTGTGTATATGTTCAGTCATGTCTGACTCCTGGTGACCCGTTTGGGGTATTCTTGGCAAAGATACTGGAGTGGTTTGCCATTTCCTTCTCCAGCTCATTTTACAGATGAGGAAACTGAGGCAAACAGGGTTAAATGACTTGTCCAAGATCACACAGCTTTGAGCTCAGAAAGACAAGTCTTCCTGACTACAGGGCCAGTGCTCTATTTACTGAGCCATCTCCCTGCCCATCATGGGGATAATAATGATAGTATTTATAGTCTTTTAAGGATTACAAAGTGCTTTACATATATTATCTTCTTTGATCTTCCCAATAATGCTGTAAAGTAAGTGCTATCATCATTCCATTTTATAGATGAGGAGACTGAGGCTTAGAGAAATTAAGTAACTTGCTGAGGGACACACTGTGAGTAGATTTTTGAGGCAGGATTAACACTCAGTATCTTCCTGACTCCCAAGTTCAAGGCCCTGGATTAAATTCATTCAGACCTTTTTCCATAAGGCCCCTAAAGTCTAGGCCAGGGGTGGGGAACCTGTGACCTTGAGTCAAAGGGTCACACTTGAGGACCTAGAGGGCCATATGTGGCCTCGATGCAGAAGGTTCCCCACCTTTGGTCTAGGCTAAGGAGGTTGTGACTTGCCCAGGACACATAAATCATGAGTGCTCAGAAACTGTATTTAGTCCCACACAGCCTCTGAGTGAAACCCTAGAGCCTTATTTCCTCTCCCTGGGAATGAGTCCTAACACTGCCGACATTTACTCAGGCAGCTTAACTCCCCTGAATGTTGTTTATGAAATGGAGATGATAATATCTGGTCTGCCATTCCCACAGTGTTGTGTGATTGAGAGTATGTCTTTAGATCAAGGGTGCTATATAAAACTTAGTTAGCATTATTGCAATATGCAACACCCCTTCCCCCACCCCCACAGATTGGTGCACTTGCATAGATCCAGACTGTTAATTAGAAAATGTCTAAAGCAGGCTAAATTAAAAGTCATTATATGCACACGTGTATGTATGCACATATATGTATACACACATACATACACATGCAAACACAACCGGGCATTTAGTATACTTGTGGAATATTTTTGTTCCACTACTTAAATCATGTCCAACTCTACGTGACCCCATTTGGGGTTTTCTTGCTAAAGATACTGGAGTGGTGTGCCATTTCCTTCTCCAACTCATTTTACAGAAGGGGAAACTGAGACAGAGTTAAGTGACTTGCCCAGGGTCACACAGCCAGTAAGTGTCTGAGGCCAATTCAAACTCAGAAAGACAAGTCTTTCAGACTCCAGGGCCAGTGCTCCACCTATGCTCAGTATTACGATAGGCAATGTGTATGAGGTTTAGAGAAGATAGGGGTGGAGAAGTGTAAGACCTTGAGTTCACAGAACTTGCAAATTAGTTGGGGAGTAATAACATCCATATGAATAACTATAAATGGCAGGTAATATATACTAAGGGTGTCCCAAAAGTGTTAGTGAAGTTTTAAGATTTAAGCTTAATAGATAAATTTTAATAGCTTAAAACTATGCTAAGACTTTTGGGACACACATGTAATTAGTGTGTTATCATATATTTATACACTATGTATTATGTATTATATATTATATGTAATAAATATTATTCATGTGAGTGATTTAAACAACAAGTATTATAGATGTTCAGGGGATAAAGAAACCACTTCCAGCTGGCTGGACAGATGGGGGAGGGTAGGTGATCTGAGAAGGCTTCATAGAGGCCTGATTTAGGCCTTGAAGGATGCATAGATAACATTTGGATAGGCAAAGAGGGGGAGCAAGGAAGGCATTTTCAGCTGGGGAAACAGCACATCATTAATCTCTTTTCGGTTTCTGGAACAGTACTGGCTAAAATAACAGGAATATTTTTTTCTCCACAGTGTGCTATGATAGCTAACCGGTGCTACTGTAAATTGTACTTTGAATAGAAGTATCTTTCAGATTCCAAGAACTATCAGTAGATAAGGAGTAACCAGTAGTAGAGAGCCACTAGGCCCTTTAATGGGGTGATCTAAGAATACATTAAAATGAACTGCTAGGAAAAAAATGATTTTTTATACATCTAAAACTTTATGGTTGAGGAACCTAAAACATCTATACATGGTGCTATGGAGAGTTATTAAGAAGCCTTTGGGCATTTTAGTTATATCTCATTTGGATAATTGACAGATAAAAAGTAGATTTTTTTCCCCTTGAAAACATTCAAATTTGTTGACTACTCTGCCCAAAACCAGTGAAAAAATGACCACCAGGCAGAATATATTTTATGTGGGAAGTGGCACAGAAGACAGGAGACCTGGGTTCTAATCCCAATTCGACTGTTGACTAGCTTTGTGACCTTGGGCCTCTCACTCTAATCTTTTCAAACCTCAGCATGCCACATGAGTCATTAGTCTCTTTTGAAGTTCAAGGTCATTAGTCCATCAGCTAAAATAACCTCTTTCATCTGCCTCTCTCCACCAATCATGCGTATTGGAATAATGCCATCTGTGGCTTTTACTCAGTCATTTTCTAGGAAAATTGCTCTTTGGCATTGAGGTGACCATTATTAAAAGTGACCTAGGGACTCCAAAAGGGAGCTATCAGTGTCTTATAGACCCAGCCTGGGGCAGAGCTGGTTCGTAAAGCATCTGCTGTTTTTGACATCAGTGAACAACATTCAGTGGGATTTCAGAGTGATGTGCTCAGTGTTTTTGCTCAACGGGGGAGGTAGATGGAAGGAGGATGGATTTATCTCTGGCCAAAATGCCAACTGATCACACAGTAGTGTAGGAAGAATGCTGGATTTAGAGTCAGAGGAACAAGTTTGAATTTTGACTCAGCCACATACTTTCTGTAGAGTCTTAGGGCAAATTATTCAACCTCTGGGGGCCTCATTTTTCTCCTCATGAAAATAAGAGGGTTCACTTAACAACATTGGCTGTGGAGTCAGTTGACCTATATTCAGTTTTTTTTTTCTCTGCCACTTGCTAAGTGTATGGCCTTAGGTATGTCACCAAACCTGGGCCTCTGTTTCTTCCTTTGCAAAAAGAGGAAGTTGGACAAGATAGCCTTTAAGGTACTGTCCAGGCAAGTAGGTGTCACAATGCATAGAGGTCAGGGCATGGAATTTGGAAGACACCTCTCTGAGTTAAAATCTTGGCATTTACTAGCTGTGTGACCTTGGGCAAGTCATTTAATCCTGTTTGCCTCAGTTTCCTCATCTGTAAAATGAGATGGAGAAGGAAATAGCAAATCACGTCAATATCTCTGCCAAGAAAATGGGTTCATAAAGAGTTAGACATGACTAACAATAAACAAACCACAAAACATCATCATCATGATTCTACTTCAACGCTGTCAAGGTCTTGATCTATGAGCCTAAATGAGGATTTTATAATTGTCCCCTAAAGAAGGAAACCTGAAAGTCATTACACCAGAATCAGTCAATAAACATTTATTAAGTAGCTACCATGGCCAGGCACTGTGCTAATGGGAAGTCCAAAAGAGGCAAAAGACAGTCCCAGACCTCAAGGAGCTTTCAGTCTAATGGGGAAGACAACATGGAAACAAATATATACAAAGCAAGTTATATACAGGATAAATAGGGAGTACAGTAATTAACAGAGAGAAGGCATTAGAATTAAGGGGGGTTAGGCAGTGCTTCTAGAGAAAGATGGTATTTTAGTTGGGACTTAAAGAAAGCCAGGGAAATCAGTAGGCCAAATTGAGGAGGAAAAACATTCCAGGCATGGGGGACAGCCAGAGAAAATGCCTGGAGCTGAGAGATGGAGTGTGGTGTTCATGGAACAGCCAGAAGGCCAATGTCACTGAATCCAAGAGTAAGGCACCTTAACTTTTTATGTGTCATGGACCTCTTTGGCAGTCTGAATCTCTTCTGATGGCTATCAACCCCTTCTCAGAATGTTTTAAAATATATTAAAATAAAATAAAATACATAAGATTACAGAGGATGCCAATTATATTGAAGTACAGTTATTCAAATACTTTTTAAAAAATCATAGTTACCGTGTTAAGAATACTTGCCCTAAAAAAACAACAGTTTGGGGGGTAGAAAATGACCCCAAAATTTCATCTTCAATTCTATATTTATTATCATCAACAACTTTGAGTTTTAGTGATCAATGATTTCACTTCAGTGAAATAGTTTCTCATTTAAAATCAGTTTTCCCCTACAATTCTCATAATACTTAGCTGCTCAAATACCCTGTCTTATGATTTTACACTTGAGTAAAACAAACCTAGGGATTAAATATCCCAATCTTTCTTGGCTTTTTATTTTAATTTAACAGAGTTTTTACTTGATGTTATAAAATATATCAGTGGAATTAAAACTTTTTTAATGAGCTTATTAGGATAGTATTCAGCATTTAAAGGTCTAGGTATAAATAACATCAAATGGGATGAAGACCCCTCCCCAATAGAAAAGGGCTTCAAAATTGAGATAATTTTTTTAAAAAGTCTGACAGTTAAGGCCCCCCTTGCTCTGTCCTTCCCTCATTTCTTTCTGTCACCAATACAGTAAAAGACAGAAGAATTTGCTTTTTAAAACTTAAAACCGTAGAAGATTTGGTGTCCTCATTTTCCTTCCCTTTTATTGAGGTATCATTACTGGAGTGAAAAAAAAAAGAAGGCGTCTCAAGAGCTTTTGAAAAAAAAATGGGTGACTACTCAAGACACTTTATAAAAGGGTAAAAACTGCAAAGAAAAAAGGGCTCAGCAGGGGGTAGAAGGATTCTGAATGTGGGCCTTGTCTGTCTTTTCTTTCAGCTGAAACCTGGAGCTGTTGTTCCTATTTCAGCACAAACTGTCACCTTTAGTTCTTGATGGCTTCACTGCCCTTGCTCCTGAACCTCAACAGATTGGGACTGATTTACCTATTCACACTCCTCTGTGGAACCTCATTAATAGGCTTATTAGCAAGCACCATTCACAGGAGGCAGATTGAAAAAAAAGTTCCAGCCACTTTAAGGAGAGGGAGAAAAAACTGTAAAGAGATTATTCTCTCATTCAGCAGCCTAACTGGTGTGAAAGGTTCTCTGGACCCACTGAGGTCACTTGAAGCCTAAATATGATGACAGAATTGATTTTTTTCCCCTTAAATTCCAAACATGCTTCTGCTCTTCCCCCCTCCCCACTCCTAACCTTCTTAAAAGCTGAAGAGTCCATGTTGTGGGCTGGCCTATTAGCTTAACACACACACACACACACACACACACACACACACAAAACCGGTCACTTTAAAGTGAATAAAAAGCTATTGATAGATGGATGTCTTTTCTTCTGTAGAAAGAATAAATTCTGAGAATTGCATTGGGATGTTAAAGTAGGTACCCTTATTTGTCATTTTTAGTGAAATGTTTCCTTTCCATTCAGAGCATATAAAGCTATTGATGAATGGTGAATAGGTACTGTGTCTTCCGGTGCCATTAATTTATGTAAGAATGTATTAACAGTATTTTCAATGGTTGGTAGCTATGTTTATGGATGGGAAAATATATAAAGAGAAATATAGTCCAGAGAAAGCAGTGTTTCCCTATTAATCTGTGGAGACTGGAAATGATGTAAGTGCCAAGCATTGTAGAATACAAATACACCCACATTTCTTTAGAAACAAAAGTATGAGAATTTGGAAACCCATTGATGAAAAAGGCCAGGCAGAATTACTAAACTATCTTTTTGGAAGAAGGAGGAGGAGGTGGAGGAGCTTAAATATTCCCTAGGTGAAAGGACTTCAGCCATTCTATTGCCCCCTTCCCAAAGTGATATATCAAAAGAAGCACAATTTTATACTCACATTTAAAGTTACATATAAGTAATTTTTTTTAACAGAAGCAGTATATGATGCATCATGAAGATAAGTAATTTTCTCCATGTGTAGTGTTTGAAGTCTATAGTTTCTAATGAATGATGTATGATATTTTTTAACCTTGTGAAATATTTTAAGCATTTCTGAAGTATTTTCTCTTAAAAATAGATTTTGAAGCAAAGCATAGTAAATGAATTGGATGGGAATTGGGGAAGAAACAGAATCTTCCTCCTCCCCTCGAAGTAAGTAAAAGCAAAGTACCCCATTTGTACAGACTGCTGATGAATTAAGCCAAAAGAGCCATCGAAGAGAAAAATGAACGATTCATAGAAACTTAGAGCAGGGAGAGTGATTAGAGACCATACTAGTCCAGCCTCTTAGTCCAAGTCATGTAACTTGCCCAAGTTCACGTAGCTAGTTAGTGACATGGTCTGAACAGGGAACTTAATTAAAATTTTACTTTCTTAACTAATCTTTGGGATTAGAATGAGAGGACGGAAAGATGTATGTGGAGATAATTTTATTGTTAGAGGTTATTTCTTTTAATTGATTCCAAGCCATTTCTTATTTCTTACAAGATTAAAAATGGAGTTCCTGGAAAAAAAAATTCTCCCTCTTTATAGCCTATCACTTTTACTGATTGGATTCCTCCCACCCCAACAATAACATAGCAAACCATTAGGGGCATTTACAAAAAATCCATATAGTGTTCACGTCAGAATCACCATCATGTGCTGACTTTAGAAGCAAAACAAACCTCTAACCCTAACTGCCAATCGCTAGAATTCATCTGAAGAGCTGGGGGTGGGGTATGGAAAGAGAAGGGACTGTAGCCAGTCATTAGGAATACAAGATACTGTTTTATTTTCTGTTCACATTTGATCCAGGCTCCCTTTTTCTAGCCTGAGTGAATTTGTACCACTTGGAGGCGTTGTCAAAGGGAATGCTGAGAGTCCAACCCCGGAGCTTGGGCTTTCTTCCGAGCATCTCCTTCGGAGAGCACACAGTTAAACATTTGCAGGCGAGGATTCTGATTGGAAGAGCCGGGTAGAGCTGTCCAGGAAATGGCTCAGGTTTCAACAGAGGCGGGGAGTGACCTGATGAGGAGAAGGGAGGAGAAGAGAGAGTGAGAGAAAGAGAGAGAAGGGAGTGTGTGTATGTGTGTCCGTGTGTATATGCAGGAGAAAATGCGATCTTAGACTTGACAAAGCTTTCAAGATTCCAACGGGGAATTCTGCGTGAAGTTTACCTGGATCTGAGACGTCTCTTTTTAGAGAGCGATGTTTTCGGCTGGAAACTACTCTTTGCTTTTCCAAGGCTGGAGGTGTTGGACAAGCTTTCACTGTTCAGAAGTGGAAAAAAAGTTTTGTTGATGAAACTTAAGGGCTGATTTCTTTTTCTTTTTTTTCTTCTTCTTCTTCAATCTGAAGCCTGCCCGCGGATCACAGAAGTCATGTTTGCACTCTGCCATAAGCTGGGTTTTGCATCTAAGTTTTGAGTACCTCGAACCGGGAATAATCGAGGGACAATTGTTTTCTACTGGTTGTTTTTCCCCCTTGAGTTCTCCCCCAAAGGGACCCGGGGTTCGTCACTTTGATTCATCCTGTACATACGCGCTTGCTGCTGGGGCAAAAAGAAAGGTCGCATTTTCTCGGAACTTTGCCATTCAAGGTAATTGTCCTGGGGCTGCTCAAGTCAGACCCAAGCCGATACAAAATGGGAAATGTGGAAGCCGGAGGGAGAGACGCGGCGGCGGCCCGGAGAAGAACTCTGGTTCTGGGGCTGGGGGTGGGGAGCCCTACGGGAGGCTGATTCCCCACTCCCCTTTATTTTTGCTTCTGTGCTTACTTGCCAGGAGTCGGGGCAGGCTGACACGGTTCTGACTCGGGATTGGGTGACTAGATGTAGTCCAGCTCTCTTCTTCTTCAAGCCTCCCCTCTTTCCTTCCCCTCCAAGTCTCCCCTGTCAAAACTGCAGCCTGACTTCTTCCCCAATTCTCCCTTCCTGCTGGCGCCTCGCTTTGCATTCTGACTTAGCGAGCGACGCTGCGGGGAGGCTGGAAAGCAGCAAGGATGCACCCAGACACCTCTTCCTCCCTACTCCTCCCCCCCCCCCCCAAAAAAAAAGGCTTGCTGGCGGGAGCGCTGGTCCAGGGGAGAGGCGGCGCTTTCGCTACGCTGGATCCTTTTAGTTCAGTGGCTCCGGCACGTGAGATCTCCATCCAGGATCAATCGAGATGAACGCCCCCCCCCCCCTCCCGCAGTGTTTGTGCCCGGGCTAAAGGGATCGCTTACTCCCTCCGCCCCCTCCCCGCCCCACATCCCCAGTTATTATCCAGCTAATTCTTTTCATCTGCATTAGTTCAAATGCCGGAGAATGTGTCTCTTCCTTGGGGTGGAGGGGATTCTAGACTTTCCCTTAGGGCTGCCCAGATTTCCCGGGAAACCTCAGCACCACTCCCTTGGACGACGTCTGCTGAGAAAGCGATGGGGAAGACCGAACCGGAGCTAGGCTTCTTGGGATGGACTCTCTCCCTCCGCAGAGATGGGAATGCGCTCTGGAGGGCTCCACTCATTTCATTTATTCTTGCTTTCCCTGGTTAGCGTTAGCGCAAAGGAGGGGAGGAAAATGTGTTGAAGTGGCAAACGTGAAAACTTGTGTGCTAATCTTCTTCCCGGAGAGGGACACGCTCACCCTGCACATGGAGTCAGAGCACACTCGCAAAAAGCCTGGGGTGCCTGTGGGGAACTGCAGCCGTGAGTTTAAGACGCTCTGGGAAAATCTGATACAAAAGTAACTTAGAGCCCCAGAGCCCAAGGTGGGCGGGAGCCTTCAGAGACCCTCCCGGTGTTTTCCTACAAACTTTTTTTTTTTTTTTGGAAGCCCATAAATTTCCCTTTCTCAAATGAATAAAATGTATATTTAACGCAAAAGCTATCTTTTCACACAGTGACCTATTATGTGTTTGGTGTGAAAAGCTATCAACATTTAAAACCCCATTGTCTGCTTTGTACCAAATCCCTGTAAATCTTCTACTAGCCTTTACTCATTTTCATCTGAAAAGCCTGTTTAGTTTGAATAGAAAGCAATCGGTAGCCCCTCCAGCTCTCCCTGGAATGTCAATTAATATGCAGATTTTCCCCCCACCTCTTTAGTGGTGAAAGATTTGGAGAAAAACAGGATATTCCAGGCAGGCAAATGAAAGAAATCCAACAAAGAAATTGGGAGAGGAAAAAAAGACCCGGGCTGCCTACAAATTCTCATTAGGCTTTCAAGAATTAACATGTAGGGACCGTAGTACCAAGTCTGGGACTTTTTTGTTTTGAGATTTAAATGTGTGGAGGAATTTTATTTTTACATTAGCTGCTGCACTTTGCGCCCGGCTCCCTGGTAATCCCTTTGGAGAAGCTAAATGACTTGTATCTTAAGGTTTTTCCTTTGGAGGTGAAGGAAGTCTGTCCGCCTTGGATCTCCCGACTGGGTACATCACTACGTTAGCTTCAGTTGACTTTCTTGACGTAGTATCTACAAGTGAGAAATCTCTCCCTGGAGAACTGAATATAATTAAATCAACAATGGCATAGAGAAAAAAAAAAAGAACATTTAAAACTAACCTTTATTAACCCCAGTACTTCACTAATACTTGTTTATGTGTAGGGTTTTGGGCTTTTTTTTTTTTAAGTTGTTTGCTTTTTAAAGTTCAGATGTGGCTTGGATGAAGTAGGGCCAGTTCTCCTATATCCCAAACTGCTTTCTCCTGCCTGTCTGTTTGGCGAAGTAATTTGGGCAGGTATGTGACGAGGTGAAAATTGACTTGATGAGGGGTGGCCAGGAGAACGATCAATCATTGGAGGCTGACAGCACCTCTCCACGTACAGGCTGAGTCGAGAGACAGAGTTCCCTTTCAAGGGGAAAAATAAACACTACGTGCGGCTTTCACTGAGTCTGAGACTCCAGGAGGGATTATGGTATTGTAGTCAGGAAGCTGGGATTGTGGAGGCCAGAAGCATGCTGGGGCTGTGTTCCAAACATTGAAATAGAGGTACATAATTATCCAGTGTAGGAGGTCTTGACATACGTTGGAAACTGGCGGGGAACACTAGGAAAGAACTTGATTTCATTGAATGTTGTCATAGGCCCTGACCACCCTAAAATAAGGGAATGTATTTTGGATGAGTGTTTAATCTGGAATCATCTAGGTACAGGATTGGTCGCAGAAGATGATGGCATCTATGGACCTGAGCTTCAGGTTTCTGTTTCTAGGATGCTGTTAGGTCTAAGGGACACGAGACACATTTTGTCATCTTAGACGGTCTTCTGTGGAGACAGTTGCATGAAAGAAAGTGACTTTTGATTGGAGTTCTGAAGTAGTTTTGCCTGGATTCCCTTGCTTGTAATGAAAGATTGTTTAACTCTAAAAGGATCAGAAAGTTTTTTTTTAATCCACCTTGAGAATATTTGTGGTCGTCAGAAAACAGGTTTAATTCATCTTTCACTTTAGATGAGTGTAGATGCTTTAGAAATAGATGCAGTTATAATGGGAGGACTCTGAAAATTATACCACAGAAAACACCAGGGATTTAAAAAAAAGAAAATTTTTTAAAATGGGACTGAATTGAAAATAGAGTTCCATCAGATTCATATATCTGTATGGCTTTACATGTATATATCTGTTTATCTCTGTATAAAACACTGACATGTGCATGCATCATACTTGCATTATATATGCATATATGTATGTATGTATATTTTTTAGGGCAGCAGAGTCTATAATTAGCATAGAAAGTGTCCCCTCCACCCTTAGACCTGTGGTTCTTTTGATTTCCCCTTCCAAAAGTAGTGTTGCATCCTCCTTAAAACTATTTCTGGTGATTATCTCTACAGTGGCAATGTTTTTAGGTAAGGTCAGTGGGAGAAGTTTGGGATATTATGTGAAAGCAAATGCAGTGTTGAAATATAATTTCATAACTTGACCATCAAGTTGATTAGAAATTTGGGGAAAAGCTCTGTAGTTTTGAAACCTTATTTTTTTCTTTCTTTTTGGAGGGGGGAAGGCAGGGAAATTGGGGTTAAGTGACTTGCCCAAGGTCACACTGCTAGTAAATGTTAAATGTCTGAGGCCAGATTTGAACTCAGGTCCTCCTGACTCCAGGGCCGGTGCTTTATTCACTGTACCACATAGCCGCCCCTGAAACCTTATTTTAAGGTCATCATTCATAGAATGCAGAAAAAAGTGTGCAGTGTATATTCCAAGAGATTCACAGTCTGTGAAATCTCAAATTGAGATTAGTTCTACCCACTCTCCTTTTGGGAGTGAGATTCTCTAGGGCTTTTCCCTTTGTAGAATAACAATAATGTTCCCATATGTTTACACGACACTTTATAGTTTATGAAGCACTTTCTTGTACACTTGTTCTTTATGATAACCCTGAGAGGTAGGTAGGGCAGGCATAATCTTGCACATTTTACTCATGAAGAAAACTGAGGCCCAGTGGCTTTTATGACTTGCTCTTAATCTTACAATTAAAAAGAGATGGGGGAGTGGTACAGAGGCTTGTTGGAAATCACTTCTCTTACTCATCACCCAAACTGTAAGGTCAATGCTGTTATTGTTATAGAATCATAGGTTTAGGGCTGGAAGAGATTTTAAAGTCCACTGAGTCCAACTGCTTCATTTTACAGATGGAAAAACTGAGGCGCATAGAGGTCAAGCAAGTCCAGTGCTATGTTCTGTCTCCTATGCAGTATAGTCTGTCTCCAGGTTGAATATTTGAAAAGATTGCTAAAATGAAAAGTAATTTGTTAATATTTTACTCTTCCCTAAACATCCGATAGGAGAAGAGTTAAGATAGGACTGAGGAAATATCAAAATAAATTGCCACTTTTGAAGTTTTGGCAAATAGTTGTTAACCTTGGGTTATTGATCAGATCCTAGATCAGCATCTCTGTCTCAGAGACATAGAAATGATTTAGGGTTTTCTGTTTCTTTACTTCCTGGGCTTGACTTCTCTGTTACTTATGTATTTAGATTATGTTGGACTGTTGATCTCTTTCATCCAGGTCAAAGGTGGTTTCTCCTTTTTCAGTGAGAAGTAGATAGGGAACTAGACTGGGCATCAGGAGACCTGAGTTTAAAGATGATCTCTGAGACACTCTCTGAGTGACCTTGGACTACTTATCTGATTGACCTTGGTCAAGTTGATTAACCTCTAGATGCCTCAGTTTCTACACCTGTAAAATGAGACAGTTGGAATCAATGGACTCAAGTTCTCTTCCAGCTCTCAATCAATCTATGATTCTATCATAGTAATATAATAGTACCTACCTTACAGGGTGGGAGATGAGGATCAAAGGAAATGAGGAATGAAATAAGGAATGAACCCCAAAACATTAAATAAATGTGAACTCATGTTATTTGTAGGCATTGATTGACTCATGGTGGTAGAGATTCAGGCTGGCTGGTTCCCTCTTTCTTTTAACTAAGTGGCCAGTTTGGAGAAAGAGTGAATGAAACATTTGCGTTTGAAACTGATTTGTGACCAGTGGGAAACTTGTAGAAATTGTTTTCTCTGAGGCTTCTAAATATTTGTTTTTATGCTGTGGAGTTACCTTTCCCTTTTCTTTGGTACAAAGTGAAGGGCATTCTGTTCTTCTAGGCTGGTTGCTTGCCCAGCAGAAATGTGTGTCTGTAACCAGTGCTCTTCACATTTCCATTGTTACCAAGCACAAAGTTGAAGGAAGAGTAGTTAACAAGTCCTATTATGCCAGCTGGAGTATTTTTAACTTTCTTTTGTAGCTGCTGTTTGTACTGCCCTTGAGACTAAGGTCAGGATTGCTTCTCTTGCTCTAGGGAAGAGAGGAGTGATGGAGAGAGATCCAAATTTCCAAGTGATAAAAAGAATATACACTGAATAACTGAAATACGTCTCTGCTTGTTTCTTCTCTTCTAGAGTACCCATAGATGCACTTTTATTTCAGATATTTTCTGGAGAAATAATCTTAACTTTTTAATCATTGGCATAAACCCCAATCTTATTTGGAACTGGATTCTAAAAATACTGGGGGATCTGAGGTGATGATGGAAATAATTCATAGATAGTGAATGGTAATTCAGTTTTTTCATATTGGAGAAACCCTCCCACTCTGGGTTTAAGGTAAGATTTTTCAGTTGGCATTCAGGATGATTTCACTGACACACCAAATCTCTTTCCTTCTGCAGAAGCAGCAGTAGCAGCAGCAGCAGTCACAATAGCAGCCACATTTCTGAGCCTTTCAAAGGCTGAAGGGATTGCTCGTGGTCCATGCTTGTTTAGAGGTGTTCAGATGGGATTAATGTCCACATGGAACTATGGAAAAGGACCCGGGATTGGCACAGTGAAGATGGTCAGCTGGGGTCGATTCATATGCCTGGTCTTGGTCACCATGGCAACCTTTTCCCTGGCCAGACCATCCTTCAATTTAGTTGAGGACACCACCTTAGAACCTGAAGGTAAGTTATTTCCTTGCACTTCTTGGATCCCAAGTTTTGTTCCAGTTTTCTCTCTGTGGAAATGTCATACATCTTTGAAATTTTATTTTTGTGATTAACTGCTGCCTGTATATCATAACTGAAAATCCATTGAGAATGTTGGAATGGTCTTCAGGTTTATGATTGGAGTGGGGAGTAGCTTTAGAGGAGGAGAGATGTTTACTGGGGAGACACAAGCAGGGTGTTACATCTTCACAATTCTGTAGCACTTTATGGGGAAGCCAGCAAACAGATTACTCTTAGCTATTCCTCTCCTAGTTCCTTGGAAAGCTGTGAAGGATGAATGCTGTATTCATTATATACATACACTGCTGCAGCAGTTCAGCTTGGGAGGTGTACCTGAATGAAGTACAAAGAGTTACTGCTTCCTAACAAAGGGAACTGTCCAGGGAAATCACCAAACCCCTTCATTATTGACATTTAGAAAAAAAAATCTTTGCAAAACCTAGTCCTTCTGAAGTTCAGAATGGAGAAATTAGACATCTAGCAGTCTTTTTGAATTTTAAGTCAATGTGATTTTCCTGAGTCTAGATCACAACATCTTGGCATTGGTTTTTGACTAGTTCTGAAGTAAATTGCCCCCTATTCTCACTCATACATTTACCAGAACTGTCTCAACTTTCAAAATTTCATTTTAAAACAAGGTAGAACAATAAGCCTTAGAACTGAGGTTGAATATATTTAGATATACAGAACTGGGTCCTCTGGTAGTCTCTTCGGAAATCACATTAGCCAAGTCTTTTAGTCAGCGTAAGACTGAAATCTGTCATCACGAAAGAATATCGGTAGCCGAGTTATTTTTCAAGTGGTAATCTGAGAATAAAAAAGGAAAAGCCAGACTCTCATCACCACTTAATGAACCTGTTTGTTGATTGCCCACCTGGTGCCCCATTGCCTTTTAGGAGCACGCCTCCATCATGAGTGATCCCTAGCTTCAGGTCAGCTGTTATGGGGAAGCATAAGAGTTAGAGGGTTAAATGATCAGGAATGTGATTACATGGAGAAGAGGCTGGAGCGGTGAAGACAGCACAAACATCTTCAGCTTTAGATAGAAAAAACAAATGGTGGTGGTTTGTGATGGGGGTGGAGAGGAGAGGAAAGACTTTAATTCTTACATCAGGCAACAGTAGGATTTTAAAAGGAACATCAGAAATGTGTGACAGTCATTGAAGAACAATGTCAAATCTTTTCCTGCGCTGAGACACTGTTAACCTGAAGCCATTGCGTAAGTCAGAATGCTGAACTTTTGTTAAGGAAAGGGAATGAAGGCTTTATAATTAATAGGTCTGGTGGCATAATAAAGGCTTTCATAGCCCTGAGAAGGGAGATTGGTGTGGATCTGCAACTAAGATTGGAAAAGTTACAGATTTACTTCTTGGTATTCTTGTTACATAAGTAATCCAACAGAAACTTTATTTTATAAAATGAAGTGTAGTCTAAAAATATTTATTTGAAGTCATTTTCAGAAAAGTCCTAGGTTTCTGATGGATATGCCTGTATTTTTAAAAGTTTATCTTGCCATGAGCTGAAATGGATGTTTTCCTAATTGCTAGTTTTACCTTGAGTATATGTCATAACATGTACTCATAACATATGCTGAAATTGAAAGAAAAAAGTAACCAGTAAATTGTGTATTTTTTTAAATAAAGAAAGTGGACTCTTTCATTTAAATTTCTATTGCTTTTGTTACAGTGTGGTAGTGAATTTATTTCAACATTAGATGGTCATTGAAGATTTATTTTAAAATACTGTTCATTATATGTTCATCACAGGATCTTAGGATCATAAATTTAGAATTGAAGGGACCTTAGAGGTCATCTTACTCATTTTTAAGGTGAGAAAACTGAGGTCTAAAGAAGTTAATTGTCTTGCTCAGAGTTATCCAGACAGTAAATGATAGCTCTGGAATTTGAACCTAGGTCCTTGGACTTACATAGAGTGGAAAAGTAGAGCGATGTGTATGTGCGTGTGGAGAGAAACAGTTCTCCAGGGTGGTTCTTTGGGCAAAATTCCTAGTAAGTTAATGTGTGGGAGATCATGAGAGAATTGGGTGCAAATTCTGGTTTTACCACTACATATTTGCCTGTCATTGGGCCAGTATCATCCTCTCTTGGACTCAGTTTCTTTATCTGTCAATAAAATTGGGCTAAATGATCTTTCAAGGCTCTATCCAGTACGTGATACTAGGTATTTCAGTCAAATATTTGACATTATAAGCTCCTAACACCCATTTCCAGTTTTGTAGACTATTGCTAGTTGTGTTGGAAGTACATGCCAATGGTGTCATTTTGAGGAGTTTTGGATATTAACCAAGCAGTGCTTTATTTTTCAATCAGCCATGTTTACTGCTGTCCATAGTATTATTAGCACAGGTGCTTCTACACTGTCATATTCTACTAGGGCTTGATTTTCCTTTGAAAGAGTGTTTTGGTCAAAAGATTGTTACTTAGAGAATGTAATTATATACAAGAATATAGTTTAAAAATGAATACTCATTAATCTTAACCGGATTTATTAGCTGGTTGGTTGATTTCTTATGATCATGGAGACATGGTTAGAGCAAGGTGTCAAAAGCTTTGGTTTCTTGTATAAGGCTTTCTACTTAAAATTGAGATAAAGTGCTTGTTTTGGTGAACTGTGTTTAGTTTGCAAATCAAACCTATACCTGTCATAGCATTTTTAGCTGGAAAGAACTTCATAGAGCCAATGCTATCATTTTGCAGGAGAGGAATATGAAGGCTCAGATAATTATTACTCAGCCTAAGGTCATATAGGAAGCAGTGACAGGATTTGAACTCAAGTCCTCTGGCTATATTCAGTAGTCTGGCCAACATATTCTCTTGTTTTTCTCTCATAGAAAATTCTATCTTTGGAGATTCTTGGTGGCTAATTAACTAGGAACTTCAGTTTAATAATGTTTTATGGGAATTAGACTAGAGGAAAAAGTGTCCAGATGGAAAAATTTTTAAAAGGGTCCTCCTGTTTGTGAAAGGTCATTCTCAGCCTACAGAAAGATGAATGACCCTTTACTCTATCATTTCACTCTATAGTGTAATTCTATCCCAGTGTCTTGACGCTATCTCCCCCCACCCCCTTTTTAAAGTACAAAAACAAGCAGTATTTATACCCAGGTCTCATAAAAATAGTTTATTAATGACAGACCTCCAGAAGGCTTTAATTTTGTCAAAAAATACAACTTACCTTTGAAACGAGAATTTATTGTCTTCAGGAACCAAGTGCAAAGTTATTGGCTCCAGTAGGCTGTAGATTAATACTCTGATTATTTAAAGTACAGTCAACTCTTGATATTACCTCTGGGAGGAGGCAGATCTAACTTTCAAGTTGTTATTGACATTGTCACCTACTTTGCTTAATTAAGTCATTGTTGACATTAACAGGATCTTTGTTTATTCTAGCCCAGCTGGAGCTGGAATAAAAGTCCCTTTTTAAACCAAAACACTTAATTACTTTCCCACCCAGGAGAAAGTATGAACCTGAAAAAAAGACACT
Organism: Petaurus breviceps papuanus; assembly: GCF_028583685.1. Taxonomy (NCBI): domain Eukaryota; kingdom Metazoa; phylum Chordata; class Mammalia; order Diprotodontia; family Petauridae; genus Petaurus; species Petaurus breviceps. Next base: position 99,637,772 of record NW_027186296.1, on the reverse strand, counting down.
AACTCAAGAGGGTAACTGCTTAACTTAAGTTGGGTTGTACAAGGTGGTGATGCCTTCACCAGACTGGAGTTTCAGAAGGGTGCAGGATGCCAATTCAGGTCTCCAGAGTGTATGGCTTCCTTGTGTTATCTAAAGTATTGTAATAATAATAGCTAATATTTGTGTCCCATCCTAAGCACTGTCCTCATAACAACCTAATAAAGTAGGTAATGCAAATATTATTGTCCTCATGTTACAGGTCTTTAGATGATAGGGTCATAGAGGTCATCTAGTGTGACCTGCCCCTTTTCCCCTTTTTATGGAAGAGGAAACTGAGACTCAGAGAGGGTAAATGATTTGTGCCTGGTTGCTCAGAGTGAGAGTATGAGGCATCAATCAAAGGCAGAATTTCAACCCCACATCTCTCACATTTTGTCCTATGCCAGGAAGCCTTGTAAATTCCAGAAGTATCAGATAGACTCATATTTTAGTGTAGGTTCAAAAAATAACAGTACACATCCTCAAGATAAAAATCGTTTTAAAATTATTTATTGTTTTATATGATCTGTATCTTTACTATACTCCATTAGTGTTGGTATGTAAGATTTGACTGTAACTTGAGAGTCTACTAACAAAGACTTATTCTTGCCCAGTTAAACTAAATACAGGCTTATGAAGCTGAACACACAAAGAAGTATACATTCTTTATTAGTATTCAAAATATTTCACAACTCATACACAGACCTGTGTTTAATACTACATCTTGGAAACAAGTCTGGCAAAACAGAGTAATTTAATTTCCCTGGTTTGGGTAGAATTACCATGTTAGTTGCCACCCTTTCTCCCCTCAGTCTTTTTAACCTTAACTCCTTGGCCCTCATTTTACCTATCAGGAAACTGAGACTCAAGGAAATGAAGTGACTTGTGCAAGGTCATACCACTAGTGTGAAACATAGTATGGATTTGTACCCAGACCTGAGCCCAAATCCTTTCACTATTTCACTATTCCATACCTATCATCTATCCATCCTCTTATAGCTTTAAAAGTCTATGGTCTGGTTATCCTAATCTCCTTGGACAATTAGAGGGAGTCCTTAATTTCTGAGAGTCTGTAAAATGGAAGGGGTTGGATTGGATAATTTCTAGGCTCTGTCATCTTGAACTTTCTGTGATGGATTCCATGATTTTGCAAACTTGCTGGAAGTCAGAATCTAAATGCCTTTTTAGCCCAGGGTAAAGAGATGCTAGGGTCAGACATAATGAGTAATTAAAAGGACAGGAGAAAACTGGCAGCTTGGTTTCATCAGGAAAGATTTTGTTTGCAGTTCACATTTTCAAATAAAGTTCAGGGAATGGGCCATTCAGCTTAGAGGTGATTTTTTTTCGTATTTACTTTGTAAGGACCGTGGTGAAGAAGGCACTAACCATCGTTAATACCGGTAGGACATCATTGTAAGGTTCTCTTTGAGCTATCTTATTAATCTTTAATTGAGGACCTGGGAAACTTACTTTGGAATTCTTAAAACCAAGTCTGTGGTCTGTCTGTTTTCCTTGAGCTAACTATTGCCTGCCTTACCTATTTGCATCTGCATAGATGACTACATTTAGCTGGGGATTCAAGAATGGCTTCTTTTTCCCCCCATTCTCAGATTTACTTTCCCTTTCCTCACCCAAGTGCTACTGACCTTTTAAGTTTCATGCTGTGACATATAAGTACGTTGGGCCTTTGTTTCAAAATGTGAATTTTTGCTCTACATTTGACATTCTTTTTAGCCTCTTGAAATTTAGAAGCAGCCTCCCCCCTTCTTTTTCATTTTCCCTCCATTTAAACTCAAGAATTTGCCAAAAACATAGTCATTGGATTTGTCCTCTATGTGTCTGACTTCCTACCATGCCTCTAGTGTTCTGCAGAGCCAGAAGAGAGTGACCTGTTGAAGAGGTAGAAGTGTTTTTTGTTCTTCAGACTCATCATGGGGCATCTTTGCAAGGACTGTGTAGGGGACCTGGCAGCAGAGTTCTTAACTTGAGGAATAGTTCATATGCAAGACTTTTGACACACAAGGTTATCTTGAGTTCCGTATTGGTTAGCTGAGAGAGAATCACTATGGGATCTGCTGGCCTCCACCTTTCATTTCTCTAGGGGTGACTTTGTCCTGCTGCTTGCTAACAGATACTCCTTTTGGAACACCTGGGAAGCCAGCCTGCATTTCTACCAAGCCCTGGTGTGGCCTTTTTGCTCTTGATTTCAAGTCTCTTACGGAATCTGAGGCCACTTTCTCCATCCTGCTAACATGATGGAGATACTCTAGCATCCTTTGATAGCAGGTGAGGGATGGAGAGAGGAGGTCATGTAGCCTTGCATTTCCAGGCCATCAGCAAATAAAAAAGGATTCCATAAGAGACATCAATGTTACCCGTTTGGTGATATTGTGGTGTTTGGGGGACATGGTGGCTATTTTAATTCAGGGACTCTCAAGAGAATGTCTACCTTTGGGTTTTATGAAAATACACGTTTCAAAATATTTCTACTTCTCAATTATAGTTGTCAATGCTTAGATGAACATAGTTGATAATTATAGATTTAGTTCTGGAAGTGACCTTTGAGACCATCTTGTCCATTTCCCTTACCACTGCATTTTTTAAATAAGGAAACTGAGTCCCAGAAAAGTGACTTGCCCAAGGTCAGAGAAATATTAAGTATTTAAATTAATCTCATTCCCCCCCCCCAGATTGCCCAACCATAGAGAAAATGCAAAATGGCAGCAAAATGCAAAAAGGAGACAGAATGGAGAGGCACATTAGTGTCCTCATGTCATCTCCCAGCTACTAAATTATTTATTTATTAACTCATCAGGGTTTTGAGAAAGTAGATTAGCACTGCCCTTTTTGCCTTTATGATCAAGTTAAATATGCATAAAGTAAAATATATATATATATTTTGGGGTAGCGGGAAAAACCTTTATCTTAGGTTTTAAAACAGTCATCAACAGTTGCCATTATTCCACTTTGGAAAATGGTAAACATTTGTTCTACAATCAAGATTAATTGGCCCATCCTGTATGTATCAAAATTGCCTTTTCTTTCTCTTTGGTCCTTCTGAATCAATGTCAAATTGTTGCAGGTCTATTTACCTCTTGCACAACTAAAGAGTAGTAAATCTCAAGTTATTTCTGAACAGAGATCATATATATATAGAATTTCAGTTTATGGTGACACTTTTTATGAGGAAATTGAAAAATAGCCTATAATGAAAATTCTGATAGACTCAGGAATGAGGTTATAGGGCATACATATTTGTATGATTTATGCAGCACCTTCCCTTAAAAGAACTCAACTCAGACTCATAATATAACCGCTAAAACAAATGCTGCATAAATTTTCATGCATATTTTCTGGCCCTCACTCTTCATCTATATTACATATGGATTAATTTTTTTACACATAATAGTATACTGTTGAATTTTTCCATATATGACTAATTCTAATTGTTTTAAGAAATATTTGGAAAATAAAAAAAAAGCATGTCTGTGTATGTGTGTGTGTGTGTGTGTGTGTGTGTGTGTGTGTGTGTGTGTATGTGGTTGCAAAATGATTATAAAGATCCTTGGAATTGGCAAGTTAAGAATTTAGACCCTTTGAAAACCCTTCTGCTTTAAATTGGAAGTTGACAATGGGATAGTCCCAAGGGTGTATTTCTGTCTTAGTAGTGGCATTCTTCCCATCCTTCGAAGTCTTCCAGATTTTCAGCAAAATGAATATTACATTCTTGGTTGACGCATGGTAGTTGCACAATTGAAACACACTAGATGTTATAAATGTTTCAAGTTTCAAATCAGTAAAATCTGAGAAGGACATATAGCTCACAATCTTTACCTAGACTCCTGCATCAATAACCCTTTTTCTTGGGTATAATTAAAAACAGCTATGGTCTTAAATGGCACTTGATACTTTATGATTTTATATCCAAAAATAAGTCACAATGGGTATTTTAAAGAATCTTTGATAGAATAACCTTATGCCCAACACAGTATAAAAGAAAATGTCCCTTAACAGGACACATTTACATTTAGTTTTGAATACCAGGATTGTTTCAAAGTTTGGTTCATTTCTATAAGTGGTTATTAAGTGTCTGCTATGTATAGGGCACTGTGCTTACAGGCTTTGACCTGTACTTTCTGTCATCTTGGGTCCCTTTGCAAAGTTTGTGAGGTTTAGAAATGTGCACATCTTGCTATTTTCAGTCTAAATGTTTCAATGTTTTTTCTGTTAAGAAAAAAAGTCAGCTTTTGCAGCCATGCAATAACAAACCAGGGCACACACGTCATTAAGAAAAATATATTTTGGCAAGAAAAGGCTTTTCAGTTTCAGGCTTCCAAGGGACTGTCATTAGGGCCTGTGGAAAATTATGGGGGAAAAAGTTACAAAATTTGTGGGAAGTGTAACATGCTTTACTTGCTTTTGCCCTGAAGTTGGGTTTTGAACTTTTGGTAACATGTTGTGGTAATCAATCACATATTCACCCATGGTTACTTCTGGACTAAGACCGCCATACAGGTCTGCAATTGTTCTAGCCAGTGAAAGCAATAGGCTTGGGTGTTACTGGATTATGGAGCCGGTGGTGGTGATGAATATTAGATCTGGACAGCTTGTGCGTGGCAGCCTGAGAGAGTTAATTGGGTTGCCCACCTTCTTGGTTGGATAAACCAGTCAAAGTCAAGGTTGATGATGTAATGCTTTTCTTTGAGGTAAGTGTAATGTGCAGCCCTGTCTAAAAAGTTTGTGCTGGAAAGATTTTCTGGAAGATTCTTGGTTTGGATCTGGAACATCTCTTGGGGATTCTCAGGTCCTTGCCTAGATTATATCTAGTGTCTGTCATTTATTTCCTTGAACTAAAAAGATAAGGGTTTACCCAGGGCTCATTCTGTGACACACACACACACACACACACACACACACACACATTCTATTCAGGAACAACTTGTGTTTAGACAAAATGTGTGTATGTATTGATTAGAGTTGTTACTTTATATACAGTTCTCCTAGTTTAGAGCACCATATATTTAGAGCAGTGAGAGACTTTGGAGCTCATTTAGCTTAGTCTCATTTTAAAGATGAGGCAACTGTGATACGTGGTAGTCAGTAGTAAGATATATTAAGTATCTTACCCAGGATCACTCAGAAGGTAGTAAGTAGAGCAAAGGATTGAACCAAAGTCTTCTGACTTCCAATATAGAATCCTTTCCTCTGTACTACTCTGCCTTATACTAAATTTAACATCATGCACAATTTCATATACATCTTTCTATACTTTAGTATATATTTTTCATTTGTTATTCTCTATTTTGTGATTTTACCAAAAGTGTATTTAACAAGGCAGAGTTGTTGAACATTGAAGTTGTTTCCAGTACATCTTTGTACATTTCCCAGGAATATATTCTGATAATGGGATTACTAGGTAAAAAGGTTTGTCTAGGTTTGGAGCCAGTTAATTGTTTATTTTTAAGTAAATGTTTTATGGATTTCTTTTTACACCTTGTTCACTTCCCAATGATTCCTTTTCCCACCCTGTCATTAAACACTCCTTTGTAACAAAGAAATAAACTTAAAGAAAAGAAACCAATATATTGGTCTTTCTGAACAAGTAGACATCGTTCAGTACCCGTAGCTTATCACCTCTCTGTCATAGCAGAGAGTTCAAGACTAGTCTCTGCATTGATTAGGGTTCTGTTATTTTTCAAGATTGTTTTTCTTTTTGCTATTTTTAGTGATATATATTATTCTTCTGACTCTGTGGACTTTGCATCAGTTCATTCAAATCTTCCCATATTTCTCTGAATTTTTCATATTCATTGTTTCTCAGGGTTCAGTAATATGCCATTGCATGCATATACCATAACCTATTCAGCCATTTCCCTAAGAACCATTTAATTGCAATTAAAGTAGAGTTTTCTCTCATATTTTCTTCAGAAGCTTTTCTGATTTTTAATTTCTGATTCTCCATTTCTGTTAGAATGAATAGAACATCCCATACCAAGTTAGCAGGCATAATATAGGCAAGAGTAAAGAAGGATTTGCCTATTTATTACATGGCATAGACAACTAAATAACAATGGAACATATGGACACAGAAATAGGTGCTGGTTCTAATTGTTTGGGAGAGAAGCAGGGAGTTAGGAAGAAAAATGGAAAAAAAAATTCTGATAATATGGGGCAGAAACCCCCTAGAACGGGAAAAAAAAGTCTTTGGTAAGTGAGTTAGAGAGTATCCTGTGAGGAAAAGGGAAAAGAGGAGAGAAAACTTCTAGATGAAGTAATGTTTAATTTGTTAATATTTTTCAAATGTGATCTGTGGTTGTTTTTTTTCTAGCTAGGCTCAGAGGTGAATCAAATTTCTTTAGTTTGTTTAGCATATACTGTGAATTTAAAATACCTAGTCATATCATGTTTCTAGAGATGAGTGCTCAGGATCTGAAGAATGGCATAGAGAATTATAGGAGAGAAATACTGATATTCTAACTTTCCTGTACAGTTATAAATGAATGAAATTTTTTTTTTCTAACAGTTTTGAGAAAGGGAGTATAGTGTAATGAATCCAAGGGCTGCCTTAGGAAGAGGTGGATTCAGATCCTTCCTCTGATTCACACTCTTTGCATGACCATTGGACCTTACCTCTCAGTGCCCTAGGAAATTCCTTAACACTCTCTAAGTCACAGATAAGTTTCATGGATGATGAGTGTTTCTAGATTGAGTTTCATACGTCAATGAAATCAAGTCTAGACTAAAAAATAAAAAAAATAACTTTGTAAAGGGACTTTCCTTATATGTCTACATATATTCTATATATTTATATACATGTATATATCCATATAAACGCATGGGGGAAGAAAAGGTAATGACTATTCCTTTTATCTCATAGGTAATAAGCAATCTTTTGGAGAAAGGAGAATCATGTCAGTGACTCTTAAAAAAAGGGTCTTAAAGGCAAGGGACTTTTGAAGTAGCCATCAACTACTCCTTTCTTTTTAGTATATTAGTTGCTCAGTAGGAGCCATTACTAACCAGTTTGGAGATCTCTAAGTCTTTTCTGAAGAGCTGCATTTTCATCTTGTATCATAGTTTCTTTTTTTTTTTTCTATAGAATGAAATAGGTATCTGGGTACTTTTTAAAGCAGAAATATTGGTCTTGCTTCCTCTAAAAACAGAGGTATCATACATGTACCCATATACTGCCATTCCCAAGTAGGGCCAGAACCAGATTAAAATGTAATTGGGAAATGGCTGAGTAAGTAAAAACACAATAGAATGAACACACACACACACACACACACACACACACACACAAAGTTGTTTTTCTAAGTCAATATGCAGCCCACAGAAATCCTTATGTACAATCTCAATAGCCTCATTTCTATTTGTTTGACACCACTGCTCTAAACTACAAAATTAGAAAGTCATATTGACTTTTTTGAGTACTATTGGTTTTGATAGTTGGTGCTAGAGAAGAGTCCTGAATGCCTAGTAAATAGTAGTATAATTGATTTATTGTTTGAAAAGTGGTAGATACTTAGGAAAGAAACTTCTTCCAGTGAGAAGGAATTTGAATACTTAACACTCTATGAAAGTAAGGGAAGGGATAGTATAGCGAAATAAGATGTTCAGGTAATCTCAGTTTCCCATTGTAGTTTATAGTTAAATTCAATTTTTCCCCTTACCAAATTCTTCCCTATCACTGCCTGTATTTGACAGATTTATGGAGCGTGCCAGCTGTCAAAGAGACAGCCAGCAGGAGGACAAATCCATAAACGAGGCAATAACCTCCTGAATATTGAATTTATAACCCACATTTAGATGGCCCCTTAAAATTCACAAAATGCCTTTCTTACAGCAATCTAGTGAAGTGGATAGCATAAGGATTCTTTTCTCATTTTACAGAAGGGGAAATTGATATTCAAATAGGATAAGTAAACTCAACCATGGTCACCCAGTGGCAGAGGCAACACTTGAACTCAGTGTTCTAACTCTGAAGTTGTCTGCTTTGACTGTGCCCCAGGACTGCACACAAAACAAAAAACCCTCCAAAAAACCAGAAATAGTCCTATGCATGGGAAATCCCTGTAATGGGAAGCAAAGGTAAGTAGAAGTAGAAGGTGATATTATGACACCAAGTTGCCCCTTCCCAGAAGTTAGTTAGGATTTTGGGAAAAGGGACTCTAAATACAGCCATAGACTCATCAAAGGCCTTATTTATTTGGAATTACCTTTTATCAGTTCCTAGAGTATTTAGAAGAGTGCCCTTGGGAGAAAGGTTAAATGTCATAGTGGGTATCTTAATTTGGAATTTCCAGAATTAATTTGGGTTTAAATTCTCTACCATAGGATTCCTATGTGGGGTAGGGGAGAGAAAGGAGGAGTTTCTTTTCTTTTTGTAAAAGGATGGCCCCCAAATACCTCTGTTACTCACCTTCTAATGTATAAAAGGCAGCTATCATGTCTCCCTCCTAAGTAACAGCCCCCCCTCTTGGCTCTCACAATGGAAGGCAGCTTTAGGAAAACATCAAATATAGGTCATTCAAATCGAATTGCTTACTGCAGAATCATCCAGTTTTGTGATCTGTGGCCTAGAGAAGCACCAGGCCTCAAACAAACCATTCAAGTGCTAACCAAGCCCAAACTTGCTTAGCTTTGAACACTAGACAAGATCAAACCTATTCAAATGAGTAAGGCCATCTGTTTTCAGGCATCCAGCTGCTTACCCTCCATTTGCAAATTGCTGAGATGCTGCTCCTTGGGACCCATCCCAGGACACAAGGATGCATCTGTAACATCAAAATGAGTGTTGGAGCTGAGGTCATGCTGAGAGAAAGGCCCAAGCTCTTTATATAAACTTGCTGAATAAGACCCCCAAAAGATGTCTAGTGAAAGAAGTAAGAGGGGGCATTATCTCAGGACTTCCTTAATCTCTTAATAGCTGTGGAATTCCTGTTCATCTTCAGCACAGGAACATATCAATCATATTCATAATGTCCCTGTTCCATTTGTGCAAGTTTTCATAGGGTTTTAGTTTTTGATCTAAATGTGATTTTCTTGTTGTAAGGAGCTTGGAATTGGGGGATTTCTTCCGGCCTTGCAGAGTGGCAACTGGTCATGTAACTTAAGAGTATTAAAAAATTGTCCAGGGACACCGGGAGGTTAAGAAAGACTTGCCCATAATCTTAAAGCTAGGATGTGCCTCTCTGATTGTAGTGGCCAAAGAATGCTTTAGGAGGAAACTAGTCTTAACAACCCAAATCTTCAGTCTTCTTAGCAAGTGCCTGGGAGCACTGAGAGGGTAAGTGACTGGCCCAGAGTCACAGCCAATACTCTTAAGAGGCCTGACTTAAACCCAAGTGGTCCTCACTCTATCCACCATGCTATGTTACCTTTGGAAAAGATGATTTAAGGCCTCTCTTGGAATTAGCTACCCACTCCTAGGCAAATCCCTTACCCTCTCGGTACCCCCAGGCAACTGCGCTAAGGCAATTAATGATCTCCTGTGGTCTTTTCCTTCAGGGCATTCTTCTATGCCAGTAAAATCACAAGGTCTGAACAGAAGAAAGACCCATGCAAGGAGCTTTATGACCGGTTGGCAAATCATTAACCTCCCAGTGCCTCATGCATCTATCCATCCATCTATCCACCTATCTTATCTTCTATCCATCCATCTATTATCTATCTGTCCACACACATATATACACACATCTATATATAGGTAGATGCATATGTATATACATATATGATACATAACTTAAAGGCAAGTCATTTGGCCCTTCAGTGCCCCAGGCAACTCTAAGACCCTTAAATTGTAGCTAAATTGCCAATTTACATTGGTAAAAGTAAATTCTTCCCTAGGAGAGGATGCTGATAAAATCATAGGTCCAGTTAAATATTTGTCTGTCTATCTATCTATCTATCATCTGTGTGTCTGTCTCTCTGTCTGTCTGATCATAGTTCCTATTTGTAAAACACTCCCCAGTTTACCAAATTCTTTTCCTGTCACAAAGATTGAGGTGAGTGGACTACCTGAAAGTGCCATCAGCATCTCCTGTGAAACTATCTAACAATATAGACAAAACCGAGTCACTCAGAAAGAAGGCTCTGTGATGCAGTCAGCATCCCAATATCTAGGAGTTTAACAATTTTTCTTGCAGTGAATGTAGTTAGACTTTCTTTGATTTTTGCCTCAGACACTAGCTGTGTGACTTTGGATTTTAGACCTCGATTTCCTCATCTGTAAAATGGGGATAATGATCGTATCTACTTCACAGGGTTGTTGTGCGGGCAAGTTGAGATTCCTCAGTCTAGAAAGGGCTTTGCAAACCTGAAAGTGTGATATATAAATCCTAATATTATCCAGTGCTCAGTAGTGCCTGGAACGTAGTGAGAGTTTACTAAATGCTTGTTAACTGACTGATGGAACACTTTATGCCCTTCAGCTAAATTCAGAATGAGGACAATCTACCTTAGACTCCATCCAAGGGGATCTTTTTGAGACAGATCCCTGGTGTAGATAGACATTCACTGAGGAGGGTTATTTTAGTGAGGTCCTGGTCTAAAGGAAGAGTTTAGAGTGATATTCCAGAAGTGTCTTCTCTGCCTCCCTGTTGAGATTTGGAAGAAGGTGACTAGACTATTCTTAGCACAGTAGGGGAAAATTCTCTTAATTAGGATTCATTGGAGCATAGTCTTGGAAGCAGGTCACCAGAGAGTATGGTGTAATGGATAATAGTTAAACAGACGCTCCCTTTCTCAGCCCTGCTTATCCCCACAAAGGGTAGAAAGGGCAGCAGTGGTGTCAGTTGAACACTAGGGACCCAAAGGTGGTAGAGTGGATGGGATTATTTGAGAAGGAGGACAGGTGAGAGAGATGCTTTATACACAGTAGAAAAGGAGGGAGGAGGCTTCAGTGAGTGGTGAGTTCCTTAAGGTACTTCAGCACATGGTTGACAGTTAGAATTTATCTTTTATAAGGGTTCTTAACTTTTTTGGGTCCCAGACTCCTTTGGCAAGTTGGTGAGCCCTATGAACCCCTTCTTGATATATTATTTTTAAATGCATAAAATGAAATGCATAGGATTACAGAGGAAACCAATTATGTTGAAATAGTTATCAAAATACTTTTTAAGAAGTTTCTGCACCCCAGGTTAATAATGCCCCTGAACTATTGGACGGAGACCTAAAGTTGGACTCAAAAGCTGTTCTATCCATGTTTATAATGCTGGGATTCTGTATGCTTCCAGAAAGAGTGGGGGAGGTAATAAGCATTTATAAAGTACCTACTGTATGCCAGGCTTGTCATCTCATTTGAGCCTCAAAACAACCCTGGGAAGAATTGAGGAAGAATCTGATGGGGGGAAAAAAAGCTTAGAATTTATGAAGATGGGAGCCATGTTTCTTATTTCCTTTGTAGCCTTCTTAAATATAGTAATTTGTTTTTACTGGTTGATTTCTGAATTTTGGTGAATTATTAAAGAAGAAAGTACATAATAGTGGGTCAGGAGATACGTTAGTGTTTCTTTGATCACTATTATTATTATGCATCTGCTAGGAGGGAGACTTTATGTGACCCTATAAAAATAGCCCACATTTCTATAATGCTTTAAAGTGTACAAGGCACCTTCCTCACCACCATTTGAGTGAGCTAGTGTATCATTACCCCCATATAACAGATGAGAAAAACGAGGCTTATGGAGGCTTCTGAATTGCCCTTGGTAGCACAGCTCATAAGTGTTCTGGGCAGGTTTTGAAACAGGTCTTCTAAGTTTTAAGTTCAGTACTCTTTAGAGATAATTACTATGATTGCTTATAATTATATACTTCTTTACAGTCCTTAAGCACTTTTACATATATTTTGCTATTTAATTCTCACAACAACCCTGCAAGTTAGGCAGCATAAGTATTTCTTTCTCCTGTTACAGATGAAATTCAGAGTTTTGGATTTGTCCAAGATCACAAAGTTCTGATAAGCAAGTCATCAAAAAGCTAAGTGTTTATTACTGCAAGTGCTGGGAATACAAATACAAGAGAAAAATAAGACAATTGCTGCCCTCAAGGAGCTTACATTCTAAAGAGGGAAAACAGAAGGAAATTGAAAGGGGGTGGGGTTGATTTTAGTAAAAGATGAAACCAGAATTTGAGCCTAGATTGTTTCTACTGCCATCTCTAGGGCTTGGTCTTCCATATGACACCAGGCCTTTTTTTTTTTTTTAAAGACTGGTAGAGTGGATAAAAAGCTGGCTTGAAAGTCTAGAAGACCCAGATTCAAACGTCCTTGTGATCTGTTTTGTCTGTGACCCTAGGCTGAGAGCCCTCTTTCCAAACTCTGTTAGTTGCAGGACAAATCCTGGTCTACATTCACAATGGAGTTCTCCATGCCAATGAAATCACAGGTCTGATCCAAAAAAGAAGGAAAAAGTATTTATTCTTCCCAACACAAAATTTTGATGGATTGTTGAAGTATGCAAAAAACCCCTCCATGTCTAATTTGGATACTTATCAAAATGTGTGACCATTGAGGATTTACCTAATAGCTGTAGGAATATGGTTTTTGTGATTTTGATACCATTGGAAAACCTTGGTGACTTTCTTTGTGGGGCAGTGTGTTGTGTTGTGTTGTGACCATGGCCACTCATCTGGAGACCCAACACCTCTATTCCAGTACAGGCTCGTTTATAACTGAAAGCAACGCCCTTGACCTTTCTGCCTGAACTTCAGTGTCTTCATCTGTAAAATGGAAGTTAGTAGTTTCCTGAGCCGCTTCACAAGATCATTAGGGTCAAAGGAGGCAGTGTTTGAAAATGCTCTGTGCTTTCTATAAAGAGACATACGAAGGGCAAATACTTGTTTAATATGGCAACACCTTTACAAAGCAGCTACTGTATGCATAGATTGTGTCAATAGAGGATCAGTACAAGTTATATGAATGCATCCTATGAATGTTTTATTATTGAACCCTGACATGCAATACACACAGCACCTGTCTCTGTTACTAAAGTTTATAGGATCATGGGTTTGGAGCTATCAGGAATCTCAGAACTCATCTAACCTGATTTTAAAGATGAAGAAACTGAGGCCCAGAAGGGCAGAAAGGTGTGTGTGTGTGTGTGTGTGTGTGTGTGTGTGTGTGTGTGTGTTCGTTCCTCCTGGTAAGTAGCAGGGCCAGGATACAAACTCAGACCTTTGAGACTTGAATCAGACGTCTTCTCCTGTAACAATATCAGCTTATTGGCATTACATTTCCCCTAAAAATGACTTACCTTAAGGGCCCTGAAGTTTAGGAAAATGTCACCAGGTCTTAAGATGGTAAGAAATGCTAAACTTCCTCTGATATTACTGGCAAGTCTATTTTCCTGAAGGAGGCCCTAAATGACTAGGTTTACAGTGTAACACATGGATCACACCATGCTGTGTACACAAAACTCCTCATTGTACACTGGAGGAAGATGAATTCTGGCTGATTTGACATAACTTGTTGTACGAGTTTCTACTTCCTGGCCAGTATAATCTAATGGTCTGTCTCTTGGGTTAATGTTTTTTGAACTGAGTTCAATCTTGAACTTCTTACTCAAGCAAAGCTGCCAGTACCTAGGGATTTTGTATGAATATCCGTGTAACAATGCCCGCATCATATTGGTTGAGTGGAAATTTTGCTTGTGAGAAAAAGCTAGACTTGGACCTAAAATGCTGGTGTTTTAGAATTAATGTCCTAGGCTGCTGCAGTAATCTTGGGACTTAGGGTGGTTTTTACAAGAGTTAGGCAGGCCAGTAAATATTTAAAACAACAAGCTGTTATTATCAAGTGTTAACCTACAGAAGGAGGCTCCAGGGCCTGATTGAAGGCACTGAAGGGTAGGGTCATAGGACGATAGGGAAAAAGGAAGAGGAATTTAGGCACAGAATACTTCTAGGTCTCAGGTGAGGGGGTCCCCAAGTCTCAGAGGTATTGTTTTTTTATGCCACAGGAGAAATGAGGGAAGGGATCCTAAGAAGGACCCAGGACTGCTGATGATCCTGACAGAGGTTGCCCTCATACTTGGCACCCTCAAGTTCTGACAGATTTTGATCACTTCTTTTAGGTGAACCGATGAGTGAGATACTTACGTCATTGGCTATCTCTCTGTCTGCCTCAATAATGTAGCTGGAACTGTGGGTTTTATAAGGATAGAGTAGGATTCACTCAGTTGTATAGGCTTCTGATTTCTGGTGTCACAGGCAGAGATGTCAGACATTGGGCAGAGTATCGGCATGTGACTTGGAAGTTTTTAGGTACAGAATATTCCAGAAAAGGACAGAGGCAGGTATGAATATCTGTATCTCTCTCTGTACGTTTGCAGAGGCAGCCTGATAAAAAACAACCAAAGCGCAAATAATCTGAGAGTTTTTCTGGACCCCCATAACTTGGGATAAATCTTTTCCTCTTTGCTGCGTCCCTTTTGATGACTATTGATGAATATTGAATTATTCCAGTTTTCCAGGTGAAAAGATAAAAAATGAAGTTGAGACTAAAGTGTGAGGGACAGCTTTGGAGAAGATTCTAATTATTTAATCCTATTTTTTTTAGGCATAAGGACATCTTTACAAATTATAATTTCCAATAAATGGATTTTGCATATCTCTTGGGCAGCAATATATCTATCTCTCCATCCGTGCATCCATTCATGCATATATACACACATACATAATACAAATGTATATATAAAATATATGTGTCACATACATATGTTCATATATATCATCTTTAGCTAGGGAGTGTTGTTCACTATTGTGTTATTCATAATAAATAAAAGTAACACATAATTATAAAGCACTTTGAATTTGTGAAGCACTTTGACATATTTTAACTGATTTGATCCTTACAACAACCCTGTCAGGCAGTTGCTATTATTATCCCTATTAAACAGAGGAGGAAACTGAGGTAGACAGTCAGTAAATGACTTACCCAGGGTCATAACTAGAGAGTGTCTTAGGCAGGATTTGAATTCAGATCTTCCTGACTCTAAGTCCTTTGCTCTATTCACTCTACCAACCAGGTACTCTCAGTGGACAGTAACTCAAATGACATTATGAAAATGTCTAAAATGGATTTTTTTTGGTAGCTCAAGGCACATGTTGCTTTGCTGAAATAAAAGACATTGTCACCCTATGAATAAGATCTGCCTTAATTATTTCAACTTGATGTGAAGAAAAGCTTCCCAAAGGTTGGAGTTGTCCCAAAGTAGAATGGGCCGAATTACCAATTTTCACAGATGGAATAGGGATTCCTATTCTGGAGCATTTTGGTCTGTGTGGTCTCTAGAATCCTTCCCAGCTCTGAGGTGTTATGATGCTGGGAACCTTTAAAGTCTCAGGTTGTGGATGACAAACTGAAAAGGAGGCTCTCAGCCTGTTAGATTTCTTACCTCCTTTGACTGATGTGAGTGCTTTTTGTGACTTCCATCAATTGATTCTAATCCTTGGGTTGAGGGATTATTCACTCCCATGTTTGTTTTTGTGTATCTGTGTCAGCGTTGTTTGAGCACAGTGTGTAGTTATAATAACAGCTCATGTTTATAAGAACCCTGCTAAGGTAATTAGTACAAATATTATTATACCTTTTTTTTTCTTTAAACATAAGGAGACAGAGGTTTAAAAATGTGGTGACTTGCCAAAAGTAACACAGCTGGGGAAAATGGTGGAACTGGGATTTGAACCTAGGTCCAAGAATAGCGGTTCTACTAGAACATGTTGCTTCTTGAAAGAATTCTCATTTGAAGGAACTCCTTGGTTGAAGGACTTGTGGATGTTTAGTATAGAGAAGAGAAGGCTCTGTGGGACATGATAATGGTTATGTATTGGATTTGTTCTGTTGGACTCTAGAGCAAACAGGAGCAGAAGTTACAGAAACAAATTTAGGCTCGATGGGGAAAAAAATAAATCAAAACTTTCTAAAACTTAGAGCTGGTCCAAAGTACAATGGATGGTTCAAGTGGTTGTGGGTCACCTTTCCCCGTCCCCCTTCAAGGTCTTCATGTACAGCCTGGCCAGCCACTTATCATCAGGTACATTATGTAAGGGGCTCTTTCATTTATGTGTTAGACCAGATGGTCTCTGAGGGCCCTTCCGACTCTCCAGTTCTGTGACTGATGTTTGGATTTCTATCATATGACAAGTCACATGTTGTCAAGGGGGAACTTTTATAGGCTTTTGAGGATTTTTGAGTAGAAATTGCCTAACTGCAGCTGGAATAGCTTTTGATCCTGTATCACTTTGTATGCTGTAAGACAGCAGAATGTTTGCTTTTAATGCTGTTTATTAGGAATGATATCAAATCAATCAATCAATCAACCATTTGTTAAACACCTACTGTGGCTCAGGCAGTAGGTGCTGGGGACACAAAGACAAAAGGGGCTCTTTGAACTGCCATGTTCTTATTCCAAGACCAAGAGTCTGTTGGACCAGTTGGAAGCTGCCTGTGTGCTTTGCATTTCTAAATGGCTTAACACTGCCAAAAACCTGCTTTGTTCCACTCCAGGTGACTCTCTCTGCCTATGGAATGTCAGTATACACTTGCAAATGATTTCAGGAATTTTTGGTATAGAAACATTGTAAAAATGCATTGTCCTCTACTATTTAAGTTTATACTAAAAACTAAATATTAGTCAGAGAAAAATCCTCCTCTGCCACCCAACTATTGAAATGAGCCAGAGGAGATCACACTAGGGATACAATGGGGGAAGATTAAGGTTACAGTCAAAGCCAGAAATAAGCAAAATCAGCTACCCTTTGCCATATTTTTGAAGGTCATGCATTTAACTTGATATCTAATGTCAAATTCTTGATTTTTTTTATTAAGACATGAGGTATTTCCAGATATTTATTCCCATTGCCCAAGGTGGCTGCATGTCTGCTGTAACTCATCCATCCAAGGAGCCAGGAGTGGATGGAGAAAAGTCCCAGGAACCTGTGCTGATCTTGTCCAGAATGCTTAAAAGCTCCCATGAGAACCTGAAACTGTTGCCAGCAGGTAGACATCTCATCCTGTAGCTAACCAGGATTTATAGTAGCAGAACACACAAGGTCTGCAGCCACATGTGTGCATGGGGTATGGTGGCATTTTCTCTTCTCCCTCAAGAATCAGAACAGGGAGTCTGCATTTGCTTTTTTGATGGGAGAGCAGGCGGATGGCAGAGGGTCAAGTTTGGTGCACGACTACTCTGTTATGTAATGGATTCCAATATGACATACCTACCTCCACCTGAAGAGGTGATGCATTTTTTGGCTGTAATTTTTAGGATTATAAAACATGCCTTCCTGGGAAAAGTGCTGGAATGGACTTCATTTTGGAATGTAATGTTGTTTTCACGTTGGCAGAAACTTTTTTTTTAACAGTTAAAATCTGTAGTCCGTTCTCCGTGAAACGATTGGACAGGACAATACTTTGCTTTCCCATCTGTTCTCTGTTTGCTTTTGGGCACTATTTCAAAAACCACATTGGAAAAGTTTATGGGCAAACATTATAAAAAGTGACAGTCTGAAGTAGTGCTATAGTCTAGTCTGGCAGCACAGTGTTACCTGAAATAGCTTACTGTTTCCAAATGCGCTTTAGCCATTTCAATTGTCTCAAGACATCCTCCTGATAATATTAGTGAAGAATTCCCTGGATATGTGTGAAAACCATGGCTTTTCTCTTTCAGACTTAGAAGTGAGACTAGATTCATCTTAGAGGGTTTTATTTCAGCTTATTTGCTTATTCAGGGGTTTAGGGCAAATGTAATATTTGTTTTATTAGTGGTGTGAAAGCATAGTAGGGTGGAAATGGGGTAATGAAAAGGGCCCCCAAGTTGGAATCATGAGACCAGAGTTTTCATCTTGACTCTATTACTGACTTACTGTGTGACCTTCAGGAACTCATGGGACCTCATGAAGCCTAACTTCCATCATTTGTTAAAAAGAGGTAGCTGGACCCAGTGATTTCTGACTTCCCCTACATTGCTGGACAGCCTGTTCTATAATGAAAAAATGTTTCAGGGGAAAGGAGAATGAATGCTCTGTATTTGACTATGAACACATTGTTACTTGGCACAAAAGTCAGAATCTTTAATCTGTTTTTATTGATCACTAAATGTAATTTTAACAAAAATATTACTCACATTGCTAACACTTCTTGATTAAAAAAAAAAAAGATGTATGGAGGTTTTAGCTGAGTTGGTGCTGGTTATAAATCCACACAACTAAATCTTACTACATCAAGACAGAGTAATGGAATCAATTAGAAAAAAAATATGTCATCTGTCCCTATCAAGTCAAATTTGTCACTTTATTTATTCAGCAATTTCAGGTAACATTGAAAAAGAACGTCAAATACTGAAATGTTTGTTCCAGCTCTCTTGGTTTTTGAATTTTTATTTCTATTTTGTGCAGACATATTTTCCATCTGCGGGAGGCTTCTGAAATAACATTTGGTACATAATATAACACCTGTCTCATGTATCAATCCACCCATTATGTGTTGGCATGAATAAATGAGGGAGGCATTGTTAGACTGTAGACTCCTTGTAGATTTTTTCTACTTTTGAAAGGTTAAAAGTATACTATAGCAGCAGAAAAAATAAATCCAGGAAATGTTAATATTACTATAAAAGGTATTGTTGAAGTTTCACAGGGAACACTTTGCCCTATGTAAGCTGTCATATTTTACAAAGAGAGGTCTAAAGCCTGATGGACTCAAAAGCAACGGTCTGGCTTAGTTTATATCAGAGAAACGTGTTCTGAGTCAGGGAAGAAACTTACGGGTATCACAAAGACCATGTTAATACTCTCAGGGAAGTAGGAACTTTGTTGGTCTCTAAAGTAAAAGATGAAAGGTAACAACAATGACAGAAGCCTCAAGGGTCCAAATTGTTGCAGGGAATGTGGATGAAGATCCCTGAAGCCATTTAAATGTTTAAGAGAAATAGAGGAATGATGAGCCCCAGGAAAGGAAAAAAAAACTGTCTCAAGGGTAGGAGCAGTGCTGAGAAAGTCTCTTCCAAAAAGCCAGATGTTTAGATTCTATCTCAATCTCTCCTGGTGCAGCGTTGGCAGGCTGACCAGAGAGGTCTTTGATGTACTTTCTGTGTGGGGAGGCAGCTTGTGGCGATGGGCCACTTGACTGGCATCTGGGATGGTTGTCATTGGCACTCTGACCAGTCCCTAAAATAAGCATCTCTTTCTCCTTTTTCTTCTCTTTACATTTCATCTCCATTTTCCTTTCCTTTCATCCTTGTCCACTCTACTCCCTCCCCCAACCCCCACCACCATCCACTTCCTTTTTCTTCTTTTTTATTTCCTTCTCCACCTGTGTTATAAACCCTGCTGTTATTGATACCATTGTTAGGGATATTGAGAGCCAGAGAGGTTACTGACCTGAAGGGAAGACATTTCTTAGAATTCTTCATATGGGGTGGTAACAGGCTTTAAATATTTTTTAAGAGGGTCTTCATTTCATGGACTTTGAAGTCATGAGGTATTAATTTGGGGGTAGTTATTTTATTATCTTGGAGATACTTAAAAGTTTAATATTATGTACATAAAGAGAATTGTATCTTTGACCTTTGGTTATATCAATTTTACTTATATATTATATTAAATAAACATTACTTTCAAGGAAAAGGTGATCTTAATTATCTTTTATGATAGGGTTATGTAAAAACTAAACTTTTGTGACTGAAAAATCAGACTAGTCATCCAGGTAGTTCTAATCAATAAATAAGCATTTATTAAGCACCTATTTTATATTTACACAATCAGGCTAAGTGACTCAGGTATTTTTAATTACTCGGTAAGCATTTATTAAGCACCTGCTTTATACTTTCTATTCTTGATAGAATAAGGAAGGCAGACACAGTTTCATTTTTATCTTTGCTTGCCAAAATCCAACCTAGTGCCTGGTACTTTAGTAATTGCTTGTTGATTGATTGATAGATAATTCTAATTGTCACATGAAAGAAACAGAGCTTGCTCTCAGGGATGAGGATTGTCATTCACGTACCCTCTAGAGGGGACAGTTAGGGCACTTTTTGGGTGATATAGGCCCTTTGTCTTCACATGTATGGCATTCCCCATTTCTGAAAATTCTTTATAGCCTTGGAGTTCTAGTAGATTTTAACTTCATTAAAGAAGGACAAAGCCTTCATCAACAGTTGCCATCTTTTGAGAACAAAACTCATTCTGTGTCACAATTGGGCATTCTTTGATTTGTTTCTTTTCTTTTTTTGAATCTCAGAGCTTTCTACCAAATCCTTAGGGATGATGTGCTTTTCTTACTTGCGGTCCAGAGAAGAAAGATCTTGATCTCTGTAGCTTCATGTGCCCATGTTGTGTGGTTCCTTTCCATTTTTTTCTATAACTGATTTTTTTTTGTTTTGTATTTGGTATTATTTAGATGCCTCTGATTTAATTATAGTTGTTACTCCCTCCAGCAACAGAGATCACAGCTCCCCTGTGACTTACTAGAAAGTCTTTAAGAATTGCTGTGACTTTAAACGTCACCACCCTCTCTGAACTTGACTCAACTCGGGAGGTCTACAGATGACAGACATACAGATTATCGTTGGTACCTTATTCAAAGCCTTTCTGGTTTTGCAGGACCTGTCAGAACATGTACTTGTTTGCCCCATCTCACAGTGAAGCGTCGGAGCAGGGCTTGCATGGAGGTGTCTCTATGCTAATTACATTATTGCTGGATTGATTTCTGCTTTGATTGGAATAGGTTTCACAGAACTCTCACCGATGGTCCTTGGGCTCTGCGATTGTCACATCTACAGCTGTTTCCATTAAAATGCTTCCGAAGCCATGGGACTGAACTGCGCTGTTTACAGTTTGTGCTGGTCCTCAGACTTTCTCTCCTAACACTCGCCTGGTTGCTTTTCTTCCAATAGAACTTTTCTGAGTCTGCCTTGCTTTACTGGTTTTTATTCTAGCGTGACCTGTTTTTAGGTCTGCCTTAAGATTCCCTCCCTACCTAGAGGAAAGAGGTAGAAATTTCTAGTATTTCTGAGCTCTAATCTAGTCAAGGGCCTTGGAATATACTTTCATTCCCATCACAACTTAACGAAGTCTTGCCTGCTGAACATGCCCATTGAACCTCATATTCTTAAGTTATCATGTGTAGATTCCGTTTAAACAAAAGTGGAATTTCCAGCTTCTAGGTTGGTATGAGAAAGATTAAGGAACTGACAATGTGCAACATAGAGATTGGATCGGGGAAGGTTTGAAATGTATTAGGAAGGAGACAGATAACAAAGAAATGGGGGTATAGGTAGTGGAGAAATAAGTGTAAGGGAAGTTTCAAAAGCCAGGCCTAATAGTGCTCAGTACATAGTAAACTCTTCATAAATGGTTATGTAATTGAATCAAATTAAAATAAGGGAATTAACATCCTGTACAATGATCTTAAGGTGAGAAGTGCTAGAAAGGTAGGAGGAGAAGGGTTCTGAAATGAAGGTTCAGGAGGGGGCCAAAGATAGGCTTAGATTATTTCAGGGCCCAGAAAAGGGGAAAAACACTATTCTTTTTTTTTTTTCTAATAGCTGTACCTTCTAGTACCATGATCTCAGGAAGGACTTAGAGCTAGGCTATTACTATTAGCATTCTATTTCAGCTGTATTATGAGTTAAATGAATTTCTTCGACTAGGCTCTGTATTAACTCTAATATCTTATTTATAAGCAACCTTCTGGAGTATACTTCCTCAGCCTCCCCAAGTTTAAAGCAGTCTAGATGAATGGATCGTCCAGAAACTCGAGTTCCATTTGACATAGGGGATATAATCCTGTGTTGCTTCTTCTCTTTGAAACTGTTTTCTGTCTCCACAAGTTGGTTATAAACCCCTTTGAAGACAAAGGTTCTCATAGGATCAGGAGGTAGAAGGGGATCTTGACTATAATATAGTTCAACCATCTTGTTTTACAAATGAGGAAACTATAACCCCGAGAGTTTGCTGTGTGCCCAACGTCACATGGATAGGAAGTAACTGAGCCAAGAACCAAATGAATTCCCCTCACTTCAAGTCTAGAGGTCTTCTCATAGTACCACATATACATTATGCATTCCTATAACCAACATAGTGTATATACATGTCAGGAGGTCAGTAAGTGTATGATGATGGTGGTGATTTATAAAGACACGCGGCATGAACCAGCTGTATTCCTTTAGGAATGAAACTGACTCCATGATGAGAGTGTATTTGAATCTTATGAAATAGTGTTGTGCTTTCATTGAGGATTTGGAAACAGCAATCGCCTTGTGATGCCTGCACAAATTTGCATCCATTCTCAAAGCTGTGATTGTTTTTTTTTTTTTCCTGTCATGGGATATGTGGCACAATTCATGGTATTCACACTGGGCACTTGTCAAAGCTCATTGCATAAAATATGATGCTTTCCCATTGCTTTTTCCCAGGTTAGGCTCATCATTAAAGATAAGTTTATGGATTTACAGCTAGAAGGGAGATGAGATTGTTCAGTCCCTTACATTTACAAATGAGAAAACCAAGGCCCAGGGAAATTAAATGACTTTCTCAAGGTCACATGGGGTAGTATTAATAATGATAATAATAACTGGTGTCTAGAGCGCTTTAGGGTTTGCAAAGTTCCATACGAAGGTAACCTCATTTTATCCTCACATCATTCCTGGGAGCTATGATTATCTCTGTTTTATAGATGAGAAAACCAAGGCAAACAAAGTTCAAGTGATTTGCCCAGAGTCCCACAGCTTCTGAGGTCTGAGGCTGCTTTTGAACTCAGGTCTTCCTGACTCCAGGTTCAGGACTCTGTCCACTTGCCACCTATCTGGCAGAGTCATAATTTGAATTGAGATGTTTTGATTTCAAATTCAACCCTCCCATAGAGTCTATGTTGCTTCTCAGTCAGCATGACTAAGAATTTCAATTTGTAGAATTGAAAGTTCTTAGTGATAACTTCCAATTACCTTTTCCCCCATGTACCATATAATGTATTAGTGACCTTTGAATTACATACCAACTACAATGTTCATCCAGTGTCTCTTTATTAACTTTTTTTTTAAAGGCTGTCACCATGCCATGAGGGAACTGTAGCCAGAGCTGCTTCTGCTGGGTTCTTTCTTTGGGTTCACACTTTAAATATTAAATCTACTATGTGATAGACTATTTTCTAACTTTGACTCCTGTGGGATGCTGGGAGAGGCAGGCTGATTGACAGCCAGCGGGAATTTGCAAGACAATAATCACAACTCTTGGGATGAAATGGGCCTCCACTGACCTTTGTTGGAAATTCTCTCCTTTCCCTCCTTCTTCTTTCTGTCTCCTTTCTCCTACTTTTGCAGAGCCGCCAACCAAATACCAAATCTCTCAGCCAGATGTATATGCTGTTCTGCCAGGAGAGCCCCTTGAATTGCGCTGCCCGTTGAAAGACGCCATCATGATCAGTTGGACTAAGGATGGGGTACAGTTGGGGCCCAACAATAGGACAGTTCTTTTTGGGGAATACTTGCAGATTAAAGGTGCCATTCCTAGAGATTCCGGCCTCTATGCTTGCACAGCTGCTAGGACTGTAGACAGTGAAACCTTGTACTTCATGGTCAATGTTACAGGTGAGTTGACCTTAGATGATGTTTTTAAAAAAATACACATAAGCAACTTTGCTGTAAAATTTCATTGTAGAAGGAGCAAAGTCAGATCTCAGTGAGGTCTTTGGTAATTGGAAGCCATGTGCATAGCTTGACAGCTTTTTGTTAATCCTGCTTTGAAGCATTTTGGTGTCATAAGCAAGTGTCTTCAACATAGCAGGCTCCTGATCAGTGTTTGGTGAATTGAATTGGAGAACATTTAAAAAAATTAAGAATTTTTTTTATTATAAAAATCACTAGCAGCACAAACATTTCCATACTCAAAGAAGGTTAGATAATGGGGATTATATATGAAAGATTTAAGCCTCTATGTGCAGCTTTTTCCAAAAAGGAAATTCTTTTAAAATCATAAGGTTCACACACACTAAATAATTTCCTCAAGACCATCCATTTTCATATGAATGCCATTATCTGTGTGCATGTATGTACACACATACATATATACATACTATATACACACATATAGACTATATACACACATATTTATATGTGTCTATATATGTATACACACATATACACCTATATA
The DNA here is from genome assembly GCF_028583685.1 of Petaurus breviceps papuanus. Lineage (NCBI taxonomy): Eukaryota > Metazoa > Chordata > Mammalia > Diprotodontia > Petauridae > Petaurus > Petaurus breviceps. The sequence goes on along the minus strand of NW_027186296.1, from coordinate 99,613,607 downwards.
TACACAGACATATGTATAATGGCATTCATCTGAAAGTGAATGATCTTGAGGAAATGTGTATATGTATAGGTATATGTGTATATCTATATCCACACATATGCATGTGTAGATACATGTATGTATATACCATTCATACACATGTATATACACACATACATATACACACACAGACACACACATATATGTGTTTTAGATAATTACCATTCCTGGCTTTTAAAGCATAGTATCTACTTTAGAGGTTCTTGGCTTCTAGCTGGCTTTCCTTCTTCAAAATCTTTAGTTCAGTTCAACTCAACAAACATTCAAAAGCATTTACTATGGATAAAGGACTTTGCTGGACTATGAGAGAAATAGAAAGATGATAACACCCTGGCCCCAAAGATTTTATAATTTAGTGTGGGAAATAAGATGTTTGCAAACAACAATACAGAATAGAATATATGATCACAAGAGAATCACAAAAGTATCTGAATACTTAAAGTGAGAATTTTCAAATAAACTCATTATAAATATTATTTTCTTATTGTTAAGTGGTCTGAGGGTTATGAATGGAATAGTATTTTATTAGGGACTATTACCTTAATACTTTGCTAAGAAAGTGACTCTAAAAGTTGTATTAGAAAAAATGCTTCAATTTTATACTATTCATAAATTCACCAGCATATTTTAATACTATTTGATCCTTAAAATCTGTTTTTTAATCTATTAAAATACTAATTCATACTCCTATAGAACTTTAAAGTCTGCAAAGTTCTTTTCTCCAAACAAAGCTAAAAGATAGTTAATACAAATGTTAATATCCTCCTTTTATAGATGATGAAAGTTTTTGAATTAAATAAAATTAGAGGAAATTGAAGATCATAACATGGACAAAATATTGTACACATAGAAAATTTAAACCCTTCATCACCTTTCTTTAGTAGATTTTTTGGGGGATTATGTTTCTTTTGAGTCTCAAGGACCTAAAAATATAGAAAATGATGACATGTTACTCTTCAGAAATGTATAGGTAAACATGTTCTTTTGACTACAGATGCAATTGCCTCAGGAGATGATGAAGATGACAACGAAGGCTCAGAGGATTTTGTCAATGATAACAATAACATGAGTAAGTAACAACAGACCTCTGGCGGTGACTAGAGTCACATGGGAAAAGCATGATTCTGACCTTTCTTAATGCCAACTGTTCACATCTGCAGTGTCCTTTCCCCACTTTATGTCTGTTCTCTTGACTTTCAAACTTGAAAATAAACTAAGTGTACTGTCTACCTTTCTTTCTCATTTGTCTTTTCTTTTGGTGTGAGTAGCTACTTTTCTTCCTATGGAAACCCCTCGTCTTTCTGCTGTTTGATTCCTTCTTTTCTATGACTTTGTGTATTTGAAGCCTAACTGAGCAAGAAAACAAAAGAAGGCATGGAAATATTGAGCTATAATTGACCTTTGTTGTTATTGAGTTCTTTTTTTTTTTTAACTTGACTTGACTTGCATTTCATTGGTATAGAGAACTAATGGTGAATCAACTCCCTTTCCCTCTACCAATGGGTGTATCAGCACCCACTTTATACTTTTAAAGTTTTAGACGGGTGCCTGGGGCATTGAAGGTCAAATTACTCACCCAGGGTCACACAGCCAGTACATGTCAGGGGCAGCACTTGAGCCGAGGATTTTCTTAGTCCTAGGCCTGCTCCCTTATCCAGAACACCAGGGCTTCTTAAACTTTTTTCACTCATGATCCCATATAGCATTGCGACCCACAGTTTAAGAAGGGTTGCAGTACATCATAATTGATCTTATTGTAATTCACAACTATGGTCATGTATGGTATTGCCTTATAGGCAAGTTTTTTTCAAAAGTTAAAATCAACAAAAGGGTTACTAACAAGTTTCTGTTAAGACAAAAATTGTTTAAAAGTGTATATAAATAGATCAGCTTCTGGTGGGAGGGATAAATAGGTAAAATTTGATTTTTTCATGGCAACATGAAAATGTTTAAAAACTTGACTGATTCCTAGGTTTTTCCTTGCTTACCTTAGACACGACAATTTAAAAATATTAGTAACATAATAATTTAATTATTTTGGTTTTGGGTTTTTTTTAGTAGTTTTACTCCATTTTCTTACCCCAAAATGAGATGGTCAAGGATAAGAACAGAAGAGAGATAGAGACCATCTAAAGAAATCAGAGGGAGTAGATGTTAACCAGGCACTCAAGATGAGCTGATTTTCAAAATTAGACCAAGTTTGGGTATAAGCTTTTGTATAATTAAGACAAGAACACACTATGCTATTTTTATTTTTGGCAAGACAAAGCTTTATTCTTCTGCAAATACAAACTTTCCTCTAGAATTGACTTCATGCAGGAATTTTTTGGGTGGCTCCTTATGTAAGGGACCTGGAGCAATATAACCTATGGTATAGTCAAGAGTAACTCCAACTACCGTTTTACAAAAGATACAGAAAATCACAAAAGCTAATTGTTCTCTCTACTTTTTTTTTTTACAAAGGCAAAAAAGCATAACATTAAATCAGAATTCATTGAAATCTTTGCACTTGTTAGCATGCTAAATTCTTAAAATCGAAATAAAATACCACAAACTCTTTGTTCTGATTAATCATATTTAGCTTGATATAGGACCTTTTTCAGGATTATAAAGTTTAAAAAAACCAATTAGGATATAATTAAATACAATTAACATTAATACTATGTTGAAGGCATGAACCAATCTTTGATCAGTTTATGAGACATCAGTATTTTTTAGTTCCTTAAGGTAATCATTATGACCATCAATTATCATTATATGGTTGATGCTAAAAGACTTAGTTAGTAGATAATTCTATTAAATAGAATAGCCTATGTCACGGTTATTGAACTACTTTTTTTTTTCTCTTGTGAACAGGATGTTATTGAAAGTAACTGTTGGACATGTACATGAAATTGACTTTCTTGGTTGATGGGCTCTGGTGTTAGGTAGCTGTTAAGTTAGACACCATTGTATGTAACTTCTCATGTTTTGTGCCTGAGGTGCTATTTAAGATGATAATAAGTTTTTAGCTGACTGGCCCCTGCCATCTGCTAGTGTGATTAACCCAGCCTGATTCACAGGTGCAGCCAAAAGTGTTTGAGACTGAGCAGCTGTAGACTCCACTGATAAAGGAATGTGATAGCAAGGATAATTGACAAGACTGGCAAAAGGATGCTGCCATTCAAACAGATTTTCAGCATCATAAGTGGCCATTGCATTGCCCGATTAATCAGGAAAACCACAGAGAACGCATGATTCCTCGCATTTTTGATCACCAGCATATATCCATGCAATCAAATTGACTTCTTGAAAAATTTGGGGTTATTTGAAAATATATCCAGTTTTGTTTTATCCTCCTTTTTTCTGCATAGATGAAATGAGCCAGTGAAACCATTGTTCATGGTGAAGATTTGGGATTGATATAGGAATCATATGCCTTTCTTTTTGGAGGATGAATTGAAACCCAGAGTAGTTTACTTTCAGGCTTGAATATTGTCTAATTTTTTCCCCCTCTTATTATCACGTTAGGGCCATTTAAAGTACTTTTGATGTTTAATTATTAGAGAAGGCCATCTAGTATAATCTAGTTTAATTATTAGAGAAGGCAACTGAGTATAAGAAATGCCTGCCTAGTAGAATTTTATTTCAAAGTCCCAGTTTATTTCAGAGAGAATAATATATCTTTTACAAAGCACATTTGTTGCATCAAGGATTATGATGTCAGAGTCCAAATGTGGTGATAGCAATATAATTATTGAAGAAAAGAGTTTGTTATTAAAAGAGTTTTTACAGATGTCTTAAAAAACTTTAAAAAGCACACTTACCAAATGCTTATTCAAAATTTCACAGGTCAACCAATAAACATTTGTAAGGCATTTACTGGGTACTAGAGAGACAAAGGAAAAAATGAAATAGTTCCTGATGTAAAAAAGTTTATGACTTGTAAGAGTTGATTTCAATGATGTGGGACAGGAGAGGGAAACCGGTGACCTGGAGGCCAGTTTGGATTCAGTGTAAAGGCTGTACTTCAGAACCTAGAGGGCCACATGTGGCCTAGAGTCTGCAGGTTCCCCACCCCTTTGTGAGCTCCCTCCACAGGTGCAAATCTCTAAGTTGCAGGAGTTTTAGTAGAGTGTCTATGATCTTTCTGAGGTCCTGTGGCCAAAAAATTCATCTCTCTCTAGTGAACCTGGTGATGAGCTTTCTAACTAGCCTGATCCTGAGATGATAATTCATTCCCAGGCTTGTACTTGAGTGCTTACTACTTTCATGGGACCTTCCAGATCTTGAGTTAAGCTGGCATGGCCTTCAAGGACCCTGAATTATCTCTACTCCATGAAGAGACATTTATACAATTGGCATCAGAACTATTGTTTACTAATTAAGACAATTCCTTAATAAAAGGTTTCTCAGTCATTGAATTAGACTCTACTCTCATGTTTATCTCTTTAGGGATCTATGATTTTGTTGGTGTGGGCTTAGAGAATTAGGGAAATTCTCTTAGAACTATCGTGGTCAAAAAATTTATCACTAAGCCATGTGGTGCTGAACCTCTATAAATTTAGGCTGGATGTTGAGTGAGAGACTTACAGTTCATCACTGGGTCTATTTGTGAAGCCTTTTTTTGTTTCAGAGGACCTGTTAGAACTTAAATTCGTTTGGCATAGCCTTTAAGAACCAAGCATCATCTGTGTGCCATGATGAGATTTTGGAGCAGTATTTTTAATGGAAACTCCTTTCTTCCATAACAAAGATCAAATTCTTGATGGGATTTTGATTATGTATACAAGTTCAATAGTCTTGAATGATTTAAACAGTACTTGCAGAAAAACTATAATTCAACAGAGGAGATATTTATGACTGATGGTGCAAAGACAGCAAGTCTATCCTCTTTGCAGAAGTAACATTGTTCAGATTTGTGTTCATAATATGGAACAGTTTGTATTGATTGACCAATTTATTTTTAAATCAGAATTGTAGCTGCAAATGTTGAGGGTATTCTTAGATCTTTTTCTAGCTGTTTAATAGTTTATGACTTCATATCTTAACTAGCTCTCTTCTCTCTCTCTCTCTCTCTCTCTCTCTCTCTCTCTCTCTCTCTCTCTTAATAACCCTGTGATGTCATTACTATCTTTCCTGCCAGGAAATCATGATTACTGTATATACTTTTTAGTGGAACAGATTCTTTTGGACTCATACTTGCAACTTCATTTACTGATTTCTGAAATATATCTAGTTAAAGAGATTGGAAAGTTCAGGGTTCATTCTGTAGTTTTTGAAAGGATGACTCCTAAAAAAACATGTTCTTCTTTTATCATGAACTAGGTGTCTTAATAGGTTACCCATCAACAAACAAGGAAACATTCTTCTTTGTTTTGCGTAGTTATCTGAAAATGATTTTTTTTATTACTTCCAGTTTTTGTTTAAGTGATTAGTATTTCCAAAGGGTCCCAGGCTTAGTTTTTAAGGACATAATTGACAGAAACTAAAATTGGTTGCTCTAACCACCAAGGAATGATGAATCCTGAAATGCCAATCCTTTGAGCTTTTTAGGGTACCACTGAGGGCAAGAGAACACATCAGTTTCATTTTTAGCTTACTTCTAGGTCACTGTAGCTACCACCAGTCAACAAAGACCAGGGAAAGGGTTTGTTTTTGTTCATGAATATGATAGATCCAAAATCTATCCTGAGATCCCAGTTGTATTTCATTGGTTAATTAATCAATTATTTAGACAACTTTTTTTCCAATTGGGATATTAACTAGTATGGAAAATATACCCAGATTTATAACTGTGAATTTCTTGGTGATAGCTATAAGACTTTTTCTTTTAAAAATATGGTACACTATTATTTATTTGAAATTTGTTGCATAATTAAAATTTTGCTTTGCTGTTTCATGAGAAAGCCCACTGATGCAGTTAAAGTAAACAAATGCGGCTAGTTTTCTTTTTTGTAGTCTTCTCTACTAATCACACAGCAGAGATTATTTATAGACTTTTCCCCTTTGGAGGCAGACATTGATAAGTCCCTAGAGGGAATAAGGAGGTAAGTTGGTTTACTATACTTCACAGGGACAAAACTTGGCCGATTAGTTTTAATGCATCCTTAATCACATGCCGCCCTGGTCAGCAAGATAGTTATGCCATGCTTTGTGCTTGTTTCTTCTTGCTCTTACTGTATGGTGACCTGTAAACGTACAAAGATAACTGGTATATCTTGAAAGTGTGTGACTAATTCACAAAGAATGAATTTTCCTTAAGTACAAAAGAGTTTTCATGTACTGATTAGTGCAATTTAAAAATGGCTTAATTACGGATTTTGCCAGACACAGAAGCATTGGTGATATTACTGGGAGTTTGAGAACTTGATCCAGAAGCAGAGATTTGTGTTTTTTTTGTTTTTGTTTTTGTTTTGCATCAATTGAAGAAAAAGAGTTGGCAGACACCGACTTATAGCAGACATAAATCTGTAAGTTTTGACTTAATTACCCTGGGAGAGTTCAAAGGGCAGTGTGGAATGTTGGAAGAGCATTGGGAAGAGAGTCAGGAGAGCATAGAATTTCAAGCTGGAAGAGACATTAAACATCATTTAGTCTGACCTTCTTGTTTTATAGTAGAAACCAATCAATCAATCAACAGGTTTTTATTAAGCCCTTGCTATGTCCCAGGCATTGTGCTATGTGCTGGAATTTGAGGTTCAGTGACTTGCCCAAGTACCCTCAGTTAGCAGAACTGGGGTGTGTGCCCACATTCTATGGTCTGTTCATTCCATCCTGCTGCCCCCATTAGTTATTTTCCTAGTCCCAGTTCTATAACTAACTAGACTTGTGGGATCTCACTTTAGCCCTTCTGGACTTCATCTGTAAAATGTGGGTGTTGGAATAGAAAATCCCTTTGGCCCTTCCCAGCCTTAACATTCCCTGATTTTGGCTATAAACTACTAGGCTTTCACCTTCCCCCTCTCTGTTGAGTCTAGTAGACAATCTGAGTGTCCTTAGGGTAGAATATAAATACTAAAATGAAGGATTGCACAAGAAGGCGTAAGAGTATACTGTAGAGGCAGTCACAGCAGCCTATACGCTTATGGGTAAGTGCATGTTTTACTTTATAGGTCAGGAAAAAACATATATAATACTGGCGCTGGATGACTGAACCAACCCTTGCATCATAGGCCAACCATGTAATGTCAGGTTTTTATTATATATAATTGTTACATTTCAAGGGCTATTTTGGCCTATGGTGTATCCAAATATGTGCATTTAAGAAGCTGAGTTTTAGGGGGATTTTTGCTGTGGAACCTAAAAACAAACACTTAACATTACACATCCCTCTTGATGCAAAAAGTATCAATGAACTGGCTTACCAAACATAAGGACATTAATTGCTTTTATATATACTATTTCTTTAACTTGTTCATTATTATTTTAATGGTTAAGAGAACATGATTTTGATCTACCAGATGCCATATTGTCATTAATTTTTAATTTCCTATCATATGAGAGGCAGCATTGGACAAATTCATTACTATCATCAATGCTCTGGGCAGTTCTTGGAGGCAATAAGTCACAGAGGGTGTCCCTACATGCCTTTTCTTTTCGTTCCTTATATTAGTGAAATCCTGAGTACAGACCTTATTCCTGTCAAATGTATGGTGAGGTAGTGTGGTATGGTGGAGAGAACCCCAGACTTGGAGTTGCCTCTGACACTGATCAACTCATGGGCAAGATGTTTAAACTCGCTGAAGAATCCTAAAAAAAAAATTAGTCACTAAGTTACTGTATAGACTGGTTGTGGCCTATAGTGGAGGAGGGGATTTCTACACTGATGAAATCCTAGTTCATTGATGCAAATTTATGCTATGTTTTTCTCTCATTAAAAGAATTGAGATTGCCTTTTCTTCACTAAAGTCCTATTAACCTGGGGAAAGCAGTAGTGTAAAAGATGCTTATGTGATTAATTTCAAACAAACTGCCATTTTCTTGGTCAATTTTCATTTTAAACAAAGTTATCAATCAATTAATATTTGATAACCTACTATGTGAAAGTTTTTTTTAACCTATCATTGAAAATAGTAGATGCTTTTATAATTCATTGACCTTTAAACCAAGTTGCTTTTTCATAAAGCAAAAAAGTCACTTAACTACACCATGCCATGACTTAGTTGTGAACCATTTTTTTTAGTTAGAAGAAGGAGCTAGTTAAGGAATCTGTTCTGTTTCTTCCCAGCTGTACTTTAATTCGATAGGGGCCCCCTGGATTTTTGTGTGGACTGACTACAAGAATTGCTATAAATATTTGAAGAATGAGAGTTTATAGTGGAGCATTAGGCTGTTAATGAAGGAAAGGAAACCAGGGCTAAGCTTAATGTACAATTATTTTTCTGGACCCTTTGAGTACTAAAAATTCCACATTAATCTGATTTATTTCAGGAAGAAGGCATTGCAAAATAATCAAATGCTTCCTTTCTCTCAGTATCTTACTTCTAAAAAGCCAGTGAGCTTTGACATCTGAGAGAAAACCTCATGAGAAAAATACATAGTTTTTATAGATTTGCATATTCCTGGAGGGAGGATCATGTTCAGGGTAATCTCTGTGCAGTGGGTCAGAATCTGACTGTTGTGGGCCTAGGTCTGTGTAAGTGAATGAACACAGGTCCTGTGGTTCTGCCCCATGATTTGGTGAGGCACTCACATCACCAAGAATTCAAGATTTGAGTTTCCCTGTTTCCATGGTGCTTTAGAGTCATATATGGAAGGAAAGATGTTGGGTTTGGATTTGTCAAGGAAAAAGAAGAGTTTGTAGTTAATGCCCCTGATGTGGTTGCTATGGTCCTGGACTGTAGGGTTCCACTCTTTTGCCTAAAACATATTTCCTGGCCCTGCTATTTTTCCTGTGTGAGTGTAAAATAAGGGTTTTGGTCCAGCTCATCTTGCAAAGTCCCTTCGTTCCTATGCTCAGTCTATCATCCTAGGGAAACTCAAGTGTTTTAACTTGCTATCACTTTAAATTGAGTCATCAATTCCAAGTTGTGGGGGGAGGTTAACATTTTGATGGCTGTTTCTACTTCCTTGATCAAATTTTGTTCTGTTCTCTCTCCCTCTCCCTGTCCATCCTGAGAAATATTACTGTCTCTAAGATTGTAAGTGGAGTATGTTACACATATGCAATGGATACATATAAATGTCTGTTTTGCATGAACAGATTTTATGGGTACAGTTTAGATGGTATTTGAAATTTTACTCTAGGGCAATGGCTTCCTGCCAGGAGTTCCAAAGGAATTCTTTCAACCTGGTCCTTAAGTCATCCCTTGGGTGCCAACACAAAGGTATGCATTGCTAGGGTTGTATAGACATCCCTTGCCATTATGGTCAGAGCACAATTTATTAGTGATCATGCACAATTGATTTACACAACAAGAAGATACTTTTCATGATTAGTAGGAAGTGATTATCAATCTTGGTTCCATTCTTTAAATCCTACATTTAGCCATTTTTACTGAAGGTTCCAAAACATTTTGTGCAGGGTGCTACTTAAGCATGTTCTTAGTAAGCAAACCCAGCTCCATAGTAGCTGAAGTCAGGTGAGAGAACTCCCCTGCAAATTTCTCTAATTCAAGGAATAGGGGTCTGTATGTACATAAATGATAGCACTGAGACCATTCATTCTTCTAGCTTGATGAATTTGTAAAAAATACTCATTTAGTTCTTGCGATGGCCCCTCCTCCAGATGTTGATGCCTTTATTGGTCAAGACATGAAGAAGGATTTATAAAGGGAAAATAAATGAGGTTCCTAAAATGACAGATCAATGGAATGGTTTCATTGTACGCTTGAGTCCCCTGGGCCCTCGTGATAAATAGTAATTAAGTAACCTTTGATCAGCCCTTGAGATAAGCAGTAGCATGAGGATATCTAAAACCCACAGTCAAAGGGTTTTCAATGTGAAAAAAAAAATCAGTTCAACTGTCATTTGCTTTTGTGTACACAAAGGCAAATAAACAACTGGTGAGACACAAAATGTTCACAAATGTATATGCATTAACAGATAAAAAGAAAATCTATAACCTATATAAATAAATTAACTTATGTAAAAGGTTCACATTTATACCATATTTCAAGAGCTATGGTCAAGTAGGGGTATTTTGAATGTTGAAGATTCCTGTTTCATAATCATGAGGAAAAGTAATGGCAAGAATGCTCAGGTAATCATTTCATAACCATTCATATAGAATAAGACATCATTTAGAGAGGAGCTCTTCACCTGCCTCCATCGTTGCCCTTGTGCAAGGCCCTGTGCATTTAATATCAGATGTTAGCTGACTCCCACTTACTAATTGGGGTCATGTGCACTGTGGATCACTCATGTTCTTCTCAGTAGCAATAACAAACATTTATTGGTTCTCTAGTATGAATGTGGGAGGAAGGGGTCATAGGAAGAGAGCAGCAAATAAGGGAAGGGTCTCTGGGGTACAGGGAAGTATGTCTTAGTCCCTACTTTCAAGGAACCTCTATCTATTCATGAGACAAGACATAAACAAGATTAAAAAGTTAAGTAACTGTATGAAAATTAAAGAACAGCACAAGGTAATATTAAAAGCAGCATCATGTAGACCTTGGCCAATGCTTGCATTATCACTCAGTTCCTCAGGAAAAAGCTGGAAAAACCATTTGGTGATGGTGGGCATGGGGCTGGGGGCACTTAGGGGTATTAGAATAAAACCCCCTACTTTGAATCTGTCTCTTATTAGTAGAAACTGAGGATTTAACCCTAGTTTTATACCTGCAAAAAGGAAACTGCACTAAAATGCCTTTATTTTTATTGAAATAATATCCAACTTTGTCTGATCAAAAACCTATTGCTGTTTTCGGGGGGAAGGTTCAAAAATAATTTGTGGGATGATCATTTGTTACTTAGGGAATGGCTTTAGCAGAAAGTTGAATGAATTGATTTTGTATTTGGTAGGTGTTAATATGGAAAATAACTTCAGAGACCTCAGTTGCAATTATGTATGTTGTATCACCATACATGAATCAGATGTCATATAAAATATTCTTATGTCTCTTAGACTCCCTGTCTTCTCCAAGAAGCCTGTCCTAGTTCCCCTGGCTACTATATTGCCTTCTCCCCTGAAGTATCTATTTCCTAGTTCCTACCTACTAGGGGGTACCTTCTCCCCATTGTATCTATTCTCTGTATATTTTGAAAGTATCTACTTATGTGCATGTTACTTCTTCATTAGAATATAAGCCTACCTTGATGGCGGGAACTATTTTTATTTTTCCTTTGTATCCACTGCACTGAGCACAGTACCCACACATGATGGTTTTTTGAGTGATTGATGCTTGAACGCAAAACGTCTTTCAGACAATTAAAGCAAAAATAAAGCTTGGAAACAAGTTTTTTGATGCTCAGGCAAATGCTTACCTAGAGATGATTCTCTTTTGTTGTGTTGAGTAGACTTCTGAAAATCTTTTCCTAAGGTAAATACCACACAATTGTTTTTTCATTTTAAAAAGGTTTCATAAATATTAAACCATTTATAGGTGAGTAACTTTTTTTTTTTGCTAGAGAGTTTTCAGTATAGTTGATGGAAAGTCTTTTTTATGATTATTTTTGGAAACAGGAGCACCATATTGGACCCATACAGAGAAGATGGAAAAACGGTTACATGCTGTCCCAGCAGCTAATACAGTGAAATTTCGTTGTCCTGCTGGAGGAAATCCCGTGCCAAGTATGAGATGGTTAAAGAATGGAAAAGAATTCAAACAAGAGCATCGAATTGGTGGATATAAGGTAATTAATCTTTGTTTTTACTTGAGTTTTTGCACAGGTAACAATTAAAGTATATACTATGAGTATGACCCCTATCATTTTTCATTATTATTGAAATAACGATTATAAGGTCGGCTAGGTAGCACAGTGAATAGAGCACTGGCCCTGGAGTCAGGAGGACCTGAGTTCAAATCCAGCCTCAGACACTTGACATACTTGCTAGCTGTGTGACCTTGGGCAAGTCACTTAACCCCAATTGCCCTCCCAAAAAAAGCAAAAACAAAAAAAGAAATAATGATTAGAGTTTTATTATTTTTATTAAAATTTCAGACTAAGTTCAAGACCCTTTTGGGGGCATATAAACATTGAAGCAGATTAGCATAGGGAGATTCATTCAGTGACTAAAAAAAAGGTGCCAGTTTTTTTCTCCTCAACGAGAATAATGGTAATTGATGACACATAGTGCTGTAAAATTTACAAAATGTGCTACGCATCTCATTTGCCCTATACGACAGTCAGATGAGGAAGGAACTGCAAATATTGTTAATCACATTTTGCAGATGAGGAAGCTAAGGAGTTAAGTGACTTGGCCAAGGTCATACCCTTATTCATGATTAAGGTCAGAGGTAGGATTTGAACCTAACTTCCTGACTCCAAGGCCAGCATGCTTTTGCCTTGTTCCCTCAACAAAGTAGTAGCTCTTATTTAAAAAGAAATAAAAACAACAACAAAGCACCAATTTTTGTGAAGGCTCTCTAGACTTTAAATCCTAGGTAAAATGTCAAAATTTTAAGATGATTTATTCAGCTTTCAGAAATTCTTGGGACCTAGAAGAAAAAAAAAATAAATGGAGATTTTACTTGTTTATAGCTTGGACTACACAGTCACCATTTACATTGTTCCTTATGAGGAGTTTAGTAAAAGAAAGGTCAAAAGTTGAGAGCCTGTTTTCTGTGCAGTTTATAGTCTATAAAACCCGAAATGTGGAGCAGAATTTGAGAAATACAAGAACAGTCCCTGTACTATGAATAGTAGATGAGTTAGGAGGAAGGATTTGAGTCTGAAATTTTTCCAACTTACTAGGAAGTATCAGAGAAGTCAGAATTAATACACTTGTCTTCCATCTTCAGAGATTCTTATGAAATCAAATAAGAGTGAGGAGAAGTTTGATCCCATGACTTGCTTGGAGTAATTAAAATTTATTTGGTGATCCTTTCATCTGAGGTGTTTTCGGATGGATACGGTGGGCCATTCTGAAACAGTGTGCTGATCAGGGTCATGCCTAGGTGCCCAGATAGTAGTGATTGATTTGGCCCAAAAGGCCTTGCAGAAAAGAATTTTGTTTAGATATTGGCACAGATAGAATGGAGAAGGATGTCATCGTTGTAGTTCCAACAAAGTGTTTTTTATTTCAGGATCACAATGGTGATTTCAGCTGCCTGTGGGCTTCTTTTTAACTTTTTTTTTTTTTAGCTGTTGTTTCTCAGAGTTTCTTTTGCTTAAAGGCAGTGGGTAAGTTAAATTTGAGGACATAGAGGCAAGAGTGGGTGTCCATGGATGTAGCTGATGTTACTAGAGGGCAAATATATTTGTTCCAATAGAATTCAAAGGCCATTAAGAAGGTAGTATTGGCAAATATTGGGGAATTTTGATTCAATGAGTATAATTTAAAAATTTATTTTTTAATTTATGGAATAAAGCAAGCATTTCCATAACATAGTACCAGATTTTATTTTGAGTATTTATTGAATACCGACCACGAGCCAGCATGGTGTAGTAGAAAGAGAGCTTATCTTGAAGTCAGGGAGACTTGAGTTCATGTGTCTCTTCAAACACGTATTGGGTATGTGACCTTAGAATGCTCTCTCTAAGACTGTCAATTGCCAAGAAGGGGCCAACCTGTATTAGTGAAGTGAGTTTCTTCACTTAGGAGTTCCTTATACCAAAGAAATCACAGATCTAGTCCCTATCCCTACTATGTGCAAAATTCTGTGCTAGGTTCTAAGGAGGATTCCAAGAAGAATGAAACATGATTACTGTTTCTGAAGAACTTACAGTCTCGTAGAGGGAATAAGACAGTCATAAAATAGAGGCTAAGAGAGGTGCCATAGTCTAGGGAGGGGAGATCACCTCTAACTAGAGGGAACCATAGGACATTTTGTACAAGGCGTAGCATTTGTCTGGGTCTTGTAGACCAAGTGGGATTACATTTGGATACCTGACATTAAAAGTTCCTGAAGATCCAAACCTTCTGGACATAGGTAAAGTGTCAGGGAAAGAATGTTTCCATCTTCTGAGAAAACTGTATTATTTAAAGTATTATTCTTCCTAATCGTTTATTAAACTAAAAACCAAACATAGTTAAAGCAATAGAGACAGCTGTAGAGGTAATACTTGAGTTGCTTGATAGGGGAGAAGGTTCTTTCTCATTCACTGAGACCTTTATGGAAAACATCTACTCTTAGATGCGCATTCTTCTGGCTTCTATTTCCTCAGCTGTCCATTTTCTGATGGAGCTCCCAGTGGCTGGTATCACCACCGCCCAGGGTCAGGACAAGGCATTGATAGACCCCAGGCAAAGTTTGTTTACTGTCCATAGGGAACTTTGAGCCTTCACTGTATCACATGTGATTTGACTTACCTGGAGCAAAATACCCATGCACCATGGAGAGCAGAATTAAAAATAGGTTATTTGACAAAAGGTAAAAATGGAAAGAGACTTGTTTTGTCTTCTTGTGAATTGTGTCCTGGGTAACTGCCTACCTCTAGATCTAGCTCTGTTTTTACTTCTTTATTGGCATCTTGTTATTTTTTTCTCCCATAATCTAAATTGACTTTTAAATACATGTTCTTCCAGAAATGTCACCTAAGGAAAAATTTACTTAGGATCTGAAGTGAGCAAGGTCTTAGAGGCCATTAGGGCAATTTACTTATTTTACAGATAGGGAAACTGAGGCTTATAGCAGTTAAGTGACTTGCCTGAGGTCACATTCATACAAAATTTAGAATTTTTCGTTCTTGAGGACTCTTCCAAATCATCAGGCTGAATGTCAGCACAGAGCAAAAAAAAAAAAATCATGTAATATATAAACTGCTCCCTTCCCAGTCTCCTTACACAGTGTCTCTTTCTTTTCCATTTTCTCTTAATGAGGAAGGAAAGTGTCAAGTTTTCCAAAATGTAAATTTGCAGAAAGCAACTTCTAGAAAGTTTCCATAAGAAACATTGGTTGTTTCTGTGAGTGTTTCTTTATAAATTTGCTTACTTCATAAACCCTGGTTGAGCACTAACAGCACAGCTGTGCCTAGCACCTTCCACCTTTTTATGAGTGGGGTATAACTTGGCCACCGTCCATCGATTTACAACTTCTTTTGAGATGTTAGAAAAATGAGGCCAGCTAAGGGAAAAAAATAAAAAAATCCAGACCCCAAACAAAACCCAGTTTAGAAATACAGCAAGGACCTCATTTTACTCAGAATACCTAGTGGATGCATACACACACACACACACACACACACACACACACTTTTTATTTCAGTTGTGTTGACTAAGGAAACAGATCTACCCATGATTAAGAAGCAAATTATTTAAAACTGTATGTTCTACCAACAAAGATATAACCAAAGATTTAACTGTGGATGGTTTGCAGTGGTTTAGTTGTCCTGAGGAGTTGCTCTCCATAGACGTTTTAGTCTGTCCTAGACAACACAGTGTAACATAGAGGAAATTTCACCTCTTGGAGTCTCAGTTTTCTCATTCGTAAAATAAGGGCATTGGACTTTATGTGTCTTTAGCTTTGGAGGTCCTTGAACTTATATGGGAAAAAAAATTCCATTCTTTTTTCACTATCTTTAATTGAAACATAGAATTTCCTTGAATTTTGAATAAAAAAAATCATTATTCTTAGGAGTGCATAGGTTTCTCCAGCTAGAAGGATCCATGAGATAAAAATGGTTAAGAAGTTCTGGACTTCTCTAATCTTTAACTTTTTTCAGTTCTTAATTAACACTGGATGATTTCAATCATATGAATGATTGCATTCAAAGCTCGGTAAATTATAAATTTAAAATGTAAAACCTTATTTTTTGATATAATTCTGGTGGTTAGATTCCCAATATGAGTGGAGACTGGATGACCTCTTTTCTGAAATATTTTAGGGTAGATTCTTATTCAGGTATGGTTTGGACTAGACAACCTCTGATGTCTGTTTCAGAGTTTATATTCTTTGATTCTAGGTTTCTGTGAAAAAAATGATTGATTGGTGATATAACAGCAGAAAACTGGCTGAGTTATTAAGCCTTATTTTCCAACGTCTTGTTAGGTAATTCCTGAGACAAAGGGGAGCAAAGGATTCTCATACACACCCAAGCATACATCTTTTCATTATGCTTAAATACATATATGTACATACACAACATGTTATGACCCATAAATAAGGCTTTATATATAGCTAAACTATAAGGCTTATATATTAGTTCTGTCACTCCAAACCAGGGTTGAAAAAATGCTTTGTTAAAATACTTGAGGTATTCCTTAATAGTATAAAACAGCCAGAAACAATTTTTCCCCTATTTATTTCAGACACAAGAGAGGAAAATCTAGTCATTATGCCATCTTTTCCTATCAATCACAGTTAAACCCTATTTATTGCCTTGTGGGCAGATTAATCTGAACTGCATTTTTGAGGTTATTGAAATACTGTTCTAAAACCTTTTTAATGCAAATTTCATTCTGGATTCAAAAGTGCGTAATAAATCTGGAGCTTTAAGGGGAAAAAATCATCAGGACTCATATTAACATGCTATACTCTCTTTAGCTTTTCCTATCTTTCAGTTATCATACATCTAACTGTCTGTGATCATGGAACAGGAGAAGTTAAAAAGATTTCTTTGTTTTTCCCATTCTGATTTTACACTATTAACACTAGTGATAAGCCTTGACAAACTTTTTGCTTGTCCCCCCGGCTCTACCCCCACCCCGGTGACTTTAGATTTTACTTAATCCTAGGATTCACTGGGTGTTTAGTTGAAAATTTTAGGATAGTTTCTCAACCTTAAATAAAAATCAGGGTGTGAACCAATTAATAGAAAAAATAAATTCCACTCATTTGTTTAATATGGTATAATTTTGTGTAGGTGTAAGGCTATGCTTGTTTTCAGAAGTTCATACTATATATTTTCTGCAGACAGAGAGGCTTTTAAGAAAGAAAAGAGTTGAAGCCTAAGGAAGGTAGCTCCCTATAGAGAGAGCTGGTGTACTATGTGGTTTTCTGATCCACAATACCTTACCCATCCCCTCTTGAAACAAGGAGAAGGTTTTACAAATGGAATGAGGAGTTTCCGTCAGGAAGCATCAGGGATGCCCAGAGCCGAGCTCTATGCATGTACCTGCTAAAAAGCAAACCCACTACTATCAGTGGTACTGTTTAAGCATTAACTTGCATTTGTTCCCACATCTACATTTTGATAAGCTGCCTTGTCCCAGCCCTCTTTATACACTATAAGTTCAGGTTGTTTAAACACATTTAAAATGGGAGGAATTTCTATTCTATAGGATTTGTAAGGGTTTTAACTTGAACCTTCTATAAAAAGGCTTATTTATGAATGAAGTATTATGGATTAGTGTCAGCTCAATAATACTTTATTTGTTCTAGTGCTGATAAGGGTTGAATTATATCTTGGTTTCTGCCATTCTGATTGTTAGAAAGAAAATCAGAGAATCCTCAAGTTTTATGCTAACAGCACATTAGTCTCTGACTTGAAAAATCAGAGGAAGGGAGAGGGGAAGTAAGCAGGCCTAAGACACAGTAAATTAATTTTAACATAATTAGAAAACCTCCAGATGAAAAGCGATAGTCATCTGAATGTTTTTGTCCATGTACTGCCAGACATCTGGATATTTGGAAGCATGAAAATATTTTATGTTATGTAGACCAAGTAGTTGTAAGATTGACTAAATCTTGGCCTTTTCATCTGGGTGCTTTTATATCATAGGACTGTAGTTGTATAGAGGGAATCCAACGTGAGATACCATCCAGTCGAGTCCCCTTACGGGATCATAGATAGAATCAGAGATCTAAAGCTAAAAGAGACTTTGAATCCAAACTCCTCATTTTACAGATGAATTGATTTATCAGAGTTTAACTCTCCTAACAGAGCTGGTTAAGTGACTGTCAGGTCTCTTCATACCGACTCAGCTCAAGCATATACCTTACTTTGCTCCAGAGAGCCAATTGGTGTAACCAGGAGAAGCAGACATAGGGAAATAAGCAGAGAAAAACCTGTTTCTGTCTTAGGTTTTGTATTTTAGTTGAAAAGGTGTAGTTTGTTTGTTGAATTTTGTATTAGTGTTTGGTTAAGAAGACAAAAAATATTTTTTCCCCTTTCAATTTCAGTATGAAAATGTTACAAACATGCTTCTTGAGAGCACTCTTTAAATTCCTGTGCTTCTCAGCCCAGTTCCTCTGACTGATGAAGAATAAAGATAACATGCCCTAAGGCTTGGAGGGGGGTAGGGAGGACCAAGTGGGGACTCCTGTATATTCTGGGCCTGCTGGAGTCTGCCTGCCTGTTGTGAAGGCCTGTAGCAAAGAAGTTACTGCCAGAAGGTTTCCCCAGCAGCAACCCCCTCCCTGTAGAATGCTTTAAAATGCAGAGGTGTTTTAAAATGTATCTTACTTATCTTTCATAAGGAATTTAGACCTAAAAAAGGAAGAAGAAGAATTTAGAAAAACCTGCTTAGGCCACATATTTTGTTTTCAAGTTGCAAGAGTTCACACAACTGGGGCAGTGAGGTTTTGGATGTTGTTTTAAAAATACCTTTGTTTTTCTATTTTTATGCGTTAATAAGAACTCCATTCTCTGGGGCCTTTAAGGAATGACCAATGTGATACTTGCTTGACAGGAATAATAATCATTGTTTGGGACTTACAAGGGGATCAATTTTGGGAAATGTCATAGCTTGCCACACTCTACACTGGTGATAGGTCAAGGAATCAAAAGCTGAGTCACTGAAAGGAGAAAAGCATCCCTGGCACCACATGGGGGTGGTATTGATTACCTACAAAATATATAAAAATCCAAGTTCTGTAAATGAGCTCATCATCTTAAAAGAAATTTATGAATGTTCATTTACCGATTGTCACAGTTTTGCTCTAGGAAATAAACTGTGCATAAGTGTGTGTGTGTGTGTGTGTGTGTGTGTGTTCTAGGAGGGAGGGACTCGTGTGGAATGCAATCACACCCAGGGAGAGCTTGATGTAATAATGGATAGCAGGCTACACGCAAGCTTACCATATGCTCTGATGTTAAAAAAAGGCAATGATCTACTAAGCTGTATATGCCAAGGTTCAGTGTCTCGGGCTGAGGAAAATAATATTCCCTCCCTTAGCAGTTTGGGTTCAACTCCATTTGGAATACATGATGCCAAATTTGGATCTAAGTGCAAGAAAGACATTGACAGTTTGGATGGAGTCCAGGGAAGGGCACTAGGGATGATTAAAGGCTTAGGGGAGTGACATTTGAATGAGGGCTCAAAGAACTGAATATTTACAGCATGGCTAAATGATGAATACGACTTGGTGACGTAGCGCCTATGGCTTCATCACTGAACTATGCCCCATGCAGTCGACTCTGCAGGCTAGGGGGAACCCCTTTCAGGGAGGAGAATTCTGACTCTGGTCTCTGAAATCCTTTAGAACTATATCTCTCCTGCTCTCCTTTCCCAGAGAATTCTACTTTATAGCAAAGAATTTTTTTTAAAGGAAGAAAAAAAAATTTTTTTTTAGCAAAATCTACTAGTACATTAGTAAAATTTGACTTTGTATGTAATGTTCAACATCGCTGACCTTCTTCTCCCCCACAGCCTCTATAGCGGAAGGAGACAGTTTCTTTTCTCTCTTCTTTGAAACCAAGCTTGTTCTTTATTATCTTTCAAGATTCATTTTTGGTTGTTTTTATGATTGTTGTTCCTTCCATTTACATTGTTACAGTCCTCGGCTCTTCATATTTTACTTTGCGTCAGTTCATAGATGTCCTCCTATGATTCTCAGTTTTTTTTTTGTTGTTTTAGTTGTATCTGACTCTTTGTGGCCCCATTGGGGTTTTCTTGGCAAAGATATTGGATTGGCTTTCCATTTTTTCCTCCAGCTTATTTTACAGATGAGGAAATGAGGCAAACCCATTTGTTAAGTGACTTGCCCAGGGTCTCAGAGCTAGTGAGTGTCAGAGGCCAGATTTGAACCCAGGAAGATGAGTCTTCTTGACTGCAGGCCCAGCATTCTATCAACTCCACCACCTGAATGCCTGCTTCTTGTTGATCATGTTCATTATTTCTTTTAGCACAGCAATATTCCATTGTATTCACTTATCACAATTTGTTTAGATATTCCCCAATCAATAGACAGACATCTACTTTGTTTCCAGGTCTTGGCAATCACAAAAAAAGTGCTGACATAAATATTCCAGTATATATGGAGCCTTTCACTTTATCAGTCACTTCCTGGGGGGTATTTGCTTAACAAAATGGATCAAAGGTTATGAACATTTTAGATACTTAATTTTTTGTAATTCAAAATTGATTTCTAGAATTATACTAATTCACAATTCTGCCAACAATGCATTAGTGTGTCTGTATTAGGAATTTGCTGGTGGATTAGATGGAAGGTAAAAACTCAGGGTTGGTTTCTGTTATTAATGACCTGAAGCTTTCTTCCCTATGGTTGTTGGCAATATGAAATTCTTTTCTTGAAAACTATTTGCTCATATCTTTTGACTTCTTATCTATTAAGGCATAGCTTTTGGATCATATATTTCTGTTCCTTGTCCATATATCTTGAATACTGAACTGTTATTAAAGGTACTTTATACAAAGATTTTTTTCCCCAGTCAGCTGCTTAAAGAGAGAGCTTTAAATTTTCTTTTTATCTTTAAATGTGAACTATCACTTGGTTGGTAAAGAATTCATCTCTTACTCAAAACTATAAAGGGTATATTTCTCTTTAAAATTTTTATGGCATGGTCAGTTATATGTTTTTAATTTTCTTATGGAATATGGGCTAAGGTGTTGGTCTAGGCCTAATTTCTTTCTGACTGCTTTCCAGATTGTCCAGCTCTTATCAATAGGGGATTTTTCCTAAGTAATATATATTTCCAATTTTTTGAGTTCCATTGTTTCTGATTCTCCTTTGTCTCCTCTGTTCCATTGATTCACTTTTCTATTTTTTTAACCAGTAACAAATGCCTTTGATGACTGCTGCTTTGTAAAAGAGTTTGAGGTCTGAATGTGCTATCCCCATTTCATTCCTACCTTTCTTCATGATTTACTTTGATAACCTAAAGCTTTTGTTATTCTAAATGAACTTTACTTTTATTTTACCTAGCTTTATGAAACAAACCTTAACTAATTGATTGGGATATGATTAAACCTACCAATTAACTTTGAGAATATTTTTATTATATTGGCACAGCCCACTCATGGACACTGAACAGACAAGAAACTTAAGTTAAAGTAAGTTACAAGGATTTCACTTTAAGTTTTGAATAGAAATCCTTGTAACTTATTTTAAGTTAAATTTCTTGTCTGTTTAATGTCTTAGGGAGCATGTAAGCAGAGGGTTTTGAACCTTTTGGTACCTGATGGCTTAGTTTTCCCATATTTGGGGTTCAAGGTATATCTTGCATATATCAGATATCTAAAAATATTTGGTGAATTTCATGCATTATATTTCATTAGCAGGTAGGGTAAAACTCACTCCTCAAATGGGCCTTATAGAGTCTTAAAGAAACCATTGGAAGTTGGAGATGGTTAGTAGGAAGGTCAACAATGACTTGTTAAAGTGTAATTGTTGGTGACCTCAGGACCTGTAAGGACAATTCCTGAAGAGATCCTACAGTAAAGCTAAGAACTGTTTAGCATAATCTGGGGCCTAAGTCCAAGTTATCCAGACCTGAGGGGAGCTGTCATTTAGATCCCAATGACATAATAAGGTTAATATAGTCAGAGTATTTAGTTATTAATTTATTATTTTATTCATTCAGCAATTATTTATTAAATGCCTACTGTGCTATGTCCTTTCCTTGCCCTCTGGATCTTGCAGTCCTAAACCTCTTGGAATTTTATAGGCATTCACACAGATAAGTATAATGTGAGAACCATAATGAGAAAGTCCAGTAAGAGGGGCCTAGGGTGCTAAGGAAATTTAGAAAAGGAGCATATCTCTTAGGCTTAGGGTACATAGAGAAGTCATCATGAAGAAGATGGCATTTGAGATGGAGCTGGAAAGATATGTATAAATCTATGGATGAGCATTCTTAATAGAGGGAATACATAAGCAACCCCCCCGTCAGAGGTTAGAAATTACAAGTTAATGAAAATCTGGTATGAAATTTTTGAGAGGGACCAATAATGATAACAATAGCAGTAGTAACCCACATGTATTGATCACATTAATGTGAGATTAGGCTAGACAATTTGGTCCATGTCTATTATGGTCAGGCTCTATCATACCATATTTATCTAGTGCATAACCTATGAGCCCATTTTACCATTCTGCATTACAAATCTGCCAAGTTATCTATTCTTGGCACCCTAGACACATGCCCTTTGGCTTAATCATGACACATTTACATGAGTTAAAATGCCTACCCTTTTTGTGGCTCTGAGTCATTGAATGATAGAATGATTCTAAAGTCATATCAATTCCTAATGAATATTTGTCATTCATGCTAATGATTATCCTTTAGCTGCCACATTTCTGCATGCTTGATTTGAAAGTAAACATAACATTTGAAACTTTTCATATCTCCCTCCTTCCTTCCTTCCTTCCTTCCTTCCTTCCTTCCTTCCTTCCTTCCTTCCTTCCTTCCTTCCTTCCTTCTTTCCTTCCTGGTTTATAATGTGCAATACTAAGAATTTTAATCATTTTTATTGTCATTATATTAGGTACGAAACCAGCACTGGAGTCTTATCATGGAGAGTGTGGTTCCATCTGACAAGGGGAATTATACATGTGTAGTTGAAAATGAATATGGATCTATCAACCACACATACCATCTTGATGTTGTTGGTAAGTGAAATACCACCTGAATGAATGACTCTATATCATTCTTTTATTTCTTCTTTGAGGCTAAGCTCTTTCTTTATTATCTTTCAAGATTAATTTTCAGTTATTTTTATGGTTGTTATTCTTTCAATTTACATTGTCACCATCCTTCTTGGTTCTGCATATTTTACTTTGCATCCATTCATAGAACTCTTTACATGCTTCTCAGTGTTGATCACATTCATTATTTCTTTTTTTTTTATGTTTCTATTTTACTTTATTATTAAGTATAATAGTACTTTTTTTTAAGTCAGAAAGCACTTTGCATACATTGCTCAGCACAACCATCCTGTGAGTACAAATATTATTATTTCTGTTTTACAGATTAGGAAATTGAAGGCCAGAAAAATTAAGTCATTTGTTAACCACCAATATGTGTCAGAAATGAAGCTAGACTCTGGTTTTCTCATTTGAAGTCCAATACTCTTTTCATGCTACCTCCTTAACTATTAAACTTTAAGCATTGTCTCCCAACAAAAAAAAATCTTAAGAACTTGGAGTTTCTGTTCCTCTGACAGTCTGTTATACCAAAATACTTATAGAGAGAAATGTAGAGTGTTTGATGCTGTTCCATCAAGCAGCATATGTTTATTAACTATTTTTTTGGGAGGGGGGAAGGCAAGGCAATTGGGGTTAAGTGACTTGCCCAAGGTCACACAGTTAGTAAGTGTGTCAAGTATCTGAGGTCGAATTTGAACTCAGGTTCTCCTGACTCCAGGGCAGGTGCTCTATATTACTTTTTTTTAGCACAGCAGCATTCCATTAATTCACTTACCACAATTTGTTTAGACATCCTCCAATCAATAGACATCTATTTTGTTTCCAGGTCTTGGCTACCACAAAAAAGTGCTGACATAAATATTTTAGTGTATATGGAACCTTTTATTTTATCTAGTTTGACTAACTTAAAAGTAGAAAGGATGCTTAGTTTTATATATGGCTTAAAGAGAGATAATTAGTTTTTACTACTTCCAAATATAGCAAGAATACTTCGATTTTTTAGACAATTCCCTATTCCCAGATTAGTCAGGTTTTTTGTGCCACATGGACTATTCTTAGTTCCCATATGTCATCTAGTGTAAGGTAAGTGTAGAGTAAAAGGTACTGACAGTTTGGAAACTGATATTAGCTAGATAAATGTTACTGGATGTCAGGAATAATCCAGAAGTAAAGGGTAGAGTACACTGTGAGGGAATAAAAAAATACAACAGAACAAAATATCACCTGTGTTTGAGTAAAGGGAAGATACTGTGGTAACAGCTGATGGATGAAGTTGCCGCTGAAATTCCCTTCACTAGCTCTAGGACTTAAGTTATTTTAGAACATGATTGGTAATCTTACCAATCAGAAAGAAACAGCTAGGGATTGCTCACTTAGAACTGGAAGGAACCTTAGACAAAATCTCCTTCAACTTCTTCATTCTATACATGAGGAAACCATTGTCCCAGAAGGTGAGTGATTTGGCCAAGGAGCATCAAAGCTGTAGCTCACACATAGAGTTCTTGATTGCTGGTCACTGCCCATCTCACTGCACAAAGTCTACTCTGATAGTCAACCTTGCTTTCCATGAATGGAGGCAATTGCCTCATCTTGTAGGAGGACTCCAAACTTGTTAGAAATAGGCTGGAAGGTTGAGATATAGAATTCTAGACCATGTTAGTAAGCAACTGACCTGAGACTTTGTAAAGGATGAAGCATTCAGTGCTGTTCAATCCTTAGGTTGCTTTACTAAATATTTGCATTTCTCTTCCCTAGCTACTTACACTAGTAATTTGCTTGAAATGAAGAACTGTTTTTTTCTATATTGGTACCATAGCCCATAGTATGGTTCCCCAAAACTTTGGTAATAATAGCAACTGATATTTATATTGCATTTAAAAATTTGCAAAATTCTTCATATACATCATCCCATGTGAACTTCACAGCCACCCTGTGAGGTAGGGACGATGGGCATTATTAATTTTTTTTTGGAGGGTAATTGGGGTTAAGTGACTTGCCCAAAGTCACGCGGCTATTTTTTGTGTTAAGTGACTGAGGCCGCATCCGAACCCAGGTCCTCCTGACTCCAGGGCCAGTGCTCTATTCACTGCACCACCTAACTGCCCCTACGATGGGCATTATTATCCCCAAATTACATATGAGAAAACTGAAGCTCAGAGTGGTTGACTAATTTACCTATAATTGTATAGCCATTAAATGTTAGAGGTGTGGTACAAATATAGGTATTTGTGACTCCCAGTCCATCTGCCTCTCATTAACTAAAATCCTTGTGGAATAATTCTGATGAACAGAGACCTTGTAGGTTAAATGAAGATTCTACAGAAATTACTTAGTTTTAGCTGTTGTTGAAAATTATGAACATCAAATTGGTTCTAAAATGTTCTATCTTGAGAAGTACCATCTCTTGATCAATTTCATCTTGAATAACCCATAAGTGTTCCTCTAATTACCAGAGGTAGAAGGTATAGGAGATTGGGATTACATCAATAACAAGGACACTTTTTAGGATTTGGTGGTTGTTTTACAATTAAAATTAAGATAGCAGCTTGTCTTCTGTTTGCTTCAGAGAAAGAAAAATGTTTAGCTGCTTTTGGGTTCTGGCTAGTAGGTTATGCTTAATTGAGGATTTTGGTTTTTTAACCATGCTCAGCAGTAGGCAATTGATAAATATTTACTAAACCTAACTATCCATGGAGTGATCCCATAGTAAATAATCCAAAGTACACCCCCTGCTATTTGGAAAGCCCACCTCATAGAACACTGGGACCTTGTGATCAGAGACTAATTGGAAAACTAAACTGAAAGCAGGGTTTGACCCCATTGTCACAGCTTTAGATGCACCAGAAAATCCCTTCCAATGGTCAAGACCTGGGAGCCTACTGTTACCATTTGTTTGGTGAATTGAAGTGAAATTGTAGGGTATAGTGTTGGTTTCTATGGTCAGACAGATGTGGCTTGTGTTTGCTGAGTGGGTGATGCATCAATACAAAATGTTCTCCAGGTGTGTTCTGACTTCCCACCCCCACCCCAACACATACCAACCAACACATATACATACTTGAGTTTCATCATGTGGAAGTCCTATCTGTGGTTTGTATCAGTTTTAAAAAGGGGATGCAGGGGTGGCTAGAGTTCGTCCTCAGTAGTTCCAGTTAGTTTTTTTCTTTTTGGCTGCTCTGAGACGTAATGTGAAATGTCACATGTTTTCACCTGATTTTGACCACTTAGGTGTTGATAAGGGATCAAACTTTTGAAGCACAGGTTCCCCCCTCCCCCCATCTGTGTAGCGCTTGGCTTACTTGTTTAATTTTGACAAAATGAAAGAGGAGCAACCAGCGTTCAATTAGGTTACCCCAAGGCAAATGACTTAGAGCTTATTTTGGCATGAAGAATGAAGGAAAATTAATAAATAATTAGAAAATTTGGGAATAATACCACTTTGGAGTCTAACAACATATGCTGGGTGTGAAAATCAAGTGTTTATTTCTCATGTAAATTAAGTTCATAGGTGGTTTGTAGTAACTAACCATTTTTAAAAAAAATGAATTCTCTCACAGGAGCCAAATATTCATTGGACAGCCACTCTTCAAAATTGTACTTTCTCATGAACCTGCCAGTTCTTGGTTAATTGAAATCAGGGCTATTCGTAGGAGTTACCAGTTAACATTACCCTGTGCACTTCAACCATTGTATAAACTTCATAGCCAAGTTTTAGGTCAAATTATTTTGTAAAATGTTCAAAAGGGTTTTTTACCCCCTCTTTCTTCATAAAATTCTGGCAGCTCTTTCATGATAGGCTGAGAAATCTCTTCTTGTTTTAGGATTTGTATTTGATTTGGGCTGCTGAATAAGGGGGTCGTTCACTTCAGAGTTAATCCACAACAATCTGTCTTGTTGAAAAGAGCATGTGATTCTGTGGCATAATTCTGTGGTGTAATGTAGAGGGAGTTGTGAGTCTATGGAGTAAAGTAGAGAAAGGTCTGATGATGTCACAAACTTGGGAGATATCCCAGCCAAACATGGGCCAATAATGACACAATGCTGGTTGGGAATATCCATTAAAGCTCAACTCAAATAATTTTCCAAACCTTGAACCTTCTTTACATGTAGAAGCCAAATGTCACTGGAGTATAAGACGTTTTCAGTAAAGATGGAGGTGTGAAATACTCTCATCTTTGCTCAAAACCCTAGTAATTGCTTTGAGAGGCACTAATAAAATAAGGATTGAGTCAGCTAAATATTCTCATCTAGATTTTCAAAATTGGCAGGCAGTCATCTGAGTATCTCAGCAAGTGAGAACAAAAAGGATTCAAGTTCAAATGGCCAATTACCAGTGGTCCCCTCTGCCCATGTGGATAGAACCCAAATTTAATACATCCCCATGTTGAGATGGCTTTTTCAGCTACCTCTCTGCTTCACAGAGGGTCAAGGCCCTTTCCCAGTGAAAATGACAGCCTGTTTTCAGCCATGGTCCTTAAGTTTTGTTTTTGTTGCTACGATACTGAGATTTGCTGTTCAGTTATCATGTGCCATCAGAATGGGTGAGATCTTTTTATTGAAATTCTTCCTTGGAAAAGCATTTACATCAGCACTATATACTGTAAAAGCTGTGTAATTTAAGTGACATTCTCCTGTCCTGGAATTAAACAGCCTGTCATTGTTGAAAACAAGGGATCAGTTTGTAGGAATTATTTTTAATAGACTCACTTGAGCCTCATTAAAATGGACACCATGATTTTTTTTCAGCCATTTTCTTATAAGAGGAAATTATTGTGAGACTCCAGGTTTTAGAAATTATGGTAATTTAGAATTTCTTAGAAATAATTATGTCCTGAAGTGGCAGGCCATTCCTTTAACCAGATAGCTAATGTATTATATAGTTTAGTAGAACACTGTACTGAGAGTCAGGAAATCTGGGTTCTAAGTTGCTGTTCTCTGTCACTAACTTAGTGGTAAAAAATAATAAGAAGAATGATAACAATAACACATTAATATTATAGCTAATGTAGAGTCCTTTACTGTGTTCCAGGCACTTTGCCATGTTCTTTACAATTATTATCTCATTTGCAACTCATAAAAATCCTAAGAGGTAGGTGCTATTATTATCCCCATTATACACATGAGGAAACTGAGGCAGGCAGGGGTGACTTGTCAAGCTTACTACATGGTTGGTAAATGTTGGTGGCTGGACTTAAATTTAGGTTTTCTGAGTTCTGCCATACCTTGAACAAATCATTTAACCTCTTTAGGGCTCATTTTCCTCATCTTTAAAAATATTAGTGAGATGTATCAGGTGATGATGGGATCCATTTGCCCTCTGAAATTCTGTGCTCATGGAAGTTTTACAAGACAGTTTTATAGCAATTGTTGGATTCAATCAAAGGAGCCACAATAAGATGAACTGGATCTCACATTCATGGATAGCATTATGGTTATTTATAAACATCTTTATAAGATTTTACTAGACTAAAATCTCTTTGAGACTGTGGACCATGATTTGTGTCACTTTGCATCCAGTAATATGTAATGGGTTCTTAGTGATTTCAGTGCTGATTCCTTTTTGCTCCCAGGCTTTGTCCTACTGTGCCATCTAGGTACCTGGATTTTCTTAGTGAAAAATGTATGCTCATCCTTGAAACTCCATGCTGGTACTGGCAATATCCAACATCAATTTATATTGTTATATTATATTATAATATTATTACTAATTCAAGATGGATTTGACTCCTTAAAACAGACATTGATAACATTTTAAAACTTCAAATGATTTACAAGATCTAATGCAACCTTCTTATGCTATACCTAATGCAACAAATGATACAAGCTACATAACAGCAGAGCCAATGAGGACACAGGATTCTAGAATCTCTGTCCAATGTTCCTTCTACTCCACGACAAACTGTTTTTTTTAAAATTTTGACTGCTGTGTTAAATCACCTGAGATTGATTCACAAACATGAGAAAAAGGTGTGCCTATCTGCCTTGCTATCAGCATAGATTATTCTAAGAAGCAGTTGGTGAATTGTTACAAGGGCTTGCTGCAACTAGCAGGTCCTTTTTTTTTGGAGGGCAATTCGGGTTAAGTGATTTGCCCAATGTCACACAGCTAGTTTTTGTGTTAAGTGTCTGAGGCTGGATTTGAACTCAGGTCCTCCTGACTCCAGGGCTGGTGCTCTATTCACTGTGCCACCTAGCCACCCCATAGCAGGTTCTTTTGACTTGGAGTTGAAGGACTTCCCTTCCCTTCCCTGCCCTGCCCTTCTCTTCTCTTCTCTTCTCTTCTCTTCTCTTCTCTTCTCTTCTCTTC
>NW_027186296.1:99564005-99584398 GCF_028583685.1 Petaurus breviceps papuanus | reverse complement strand
TCTCTTCTCTTCTCTTCTCTTCTCTTCTCTTCTCTTCTCTTCTCTTCCCTTTCCTTTTCCTCTTCCCTTCCCTCCTCTCCCCTGCCCTGCCCTGCCCTTCCTTCCCTTTCCTGCCCTTCCCACACTTTGCTAAAGATAATGTGAATTTGCAAGGAATCCCCCTCCTCTTTGAGATCAATATAAACCTGGAAAGAAAAAGGAGGGAAGCAAAACTTTCTTTGCCCAAAGTCAGTGGGCTTGTCAAGGCCAGTCATTTTTGTGACCTGTATTACATTTTCTAGAAATTCATTTCATCTAGGGAGAGATTTATTAAGTGACAGACATTGTCTTAATAGATACCTTAGGCTGTGCCTCATTTATGGCTGGGTGGAGGTTCACTGAGGCGTTACTGCCAGCCCCAACTTGCAGGCTGGCAGACCAGTATGTGGCTGTTGACTAGCCCTTGACATAAATATGCTAGAACTTGACATATTTACCTGAGTGCTGAGGGCCCTGGACATGATAGGACAAAGCCTGTGAGCATGAAGGAATCTGCACTGATGCTTGCCCTCAGGTATTTGTTAGGTTAAGAATGAAGAGCTTTTTATTCAGAGCACTGATAAGCCTGACTGTAGATTTTTACATCTGGCACTGGACTTTTGGCAACACCCTCAGAGGGAGAAGAAATTACGCAAATTGTTTAGTGCTTGGGGCAGTGCTCTGGTGCTGCCTCACCTAGGAAAACAAAGACTTTAGTGTGGTCCTTCTGTAGGGGGAAAATGGAGGGCAGTTACTAAAGTCAGGATATCCCCAGATCATAACTTTCAAATGGGAACTTTGGATTTCTTTTTGGACTGGGGTCAAAATTGTGTTTGTTTAAGTAAGTGAAGGAATCCCAGTGTTACTAGTTAATCAATGGGTTGGGTGAATATAGAATTTGTCAGAAGTACAATCCTTCCTGCTCGGTCGCTTGGGATGAAGGAGTGGGTTCTTGTCCTGCTATCCATCATGACACTGCCCCTGGGCATAGCTTTTTGTTTTCCTTTTGACTAATGATGAACATGATTATGTGGTTTTAGCTGTTGAACAGAATAACTTTATAGTTAAGCATTTCAAATACATTAAAAAAAACTTAAAAAACTGAGTCACAACCTACATACTGATGAAAAGGGGGACTCTTGTCTTGAAGTGTGAAAAGTTCATGGTAAAGAAAAGAGTAATAATCATAACCAGGAAACCTGGAATAAGTTCCTCATCAGGATTGTAAAATCATGGTAGCAATGGATAATAATAGCTAGCTTTTACATGGTGCCTTATGTTATGCAAAGTGCTTTATGAATAGTATTTCGTTTGATCCTCAGAGTAAGCCTGGGAGGTAGACTATATGAAGTCCATAATTTTATGGATGGGAAAACTGAGGCTGGCAAAAGTTAAGTGAAATTATTCAGGGTCACATAGCTATTAAGTATCTGAGACCAGATTTGAATTCAGGTCTTCCTGATTCCAAGTCCAATGCTTTATCCACCATGGGACAGAGATGTCTCATGGGATGGGTCATGTATTTATTTTGTATATGACCCTCAAGTTTTTGAGTAAAGGGGGTGGGATAAAGGTGAAGGGTTTCGTAAATGTTTGTCAAATTTGCTGAATAACCAGGTATTTCTATTTCAGACTTCTAGTCTAAAAAAATCTTGTCTCTAGCATAAGATCTGCAGTCAGCCACAAAGTTCTTTAAACGCAATTGTACTCAATGTTTCGATTAATGCTATCATTTTTATAATCAAAAGTTTCTATGAAGTCACTGAACCAATTCCTTATGAAACAAAGGGCATGGTAGAAACATGCTACTGTTCACAGTTTCTTTTGATGTAATTGCTTTTCTTTTCAGGGCCATTGTAAAATATGTAGTAGGTATTTCATAGAAGCAAGCTGTCTTTTAATTTGTTTACCCTGATGCCACAGAAGAGATGCTAGGGTACATACAGGATGCAGTGTTGTGTATTAGCTTCAACAACTGAGTTCTTATATAGGGATAGAGAGAAACAATGAATCAAGGCAGAGCCTGAGCGATAAATAGGTCCAATTTGCCACTTTGGTGCTCAGTATATGTAGCACTTTCAAAATTTTTTCCTTTCACTAGGCCCATTAATTAAGAATCACAAGTATTATTCTCCCCATTTTATAGGTCAAGCAAGTGAGAATCAAAAAGATTCTTTAACTTGCTCATAAGTCCAGTACCTTGTACATGATTTGAGGAGACATTCTCAGGTTTGACAAGGTGAGGAGATATATATGGTTTCTTTAATAATCGCTTTATTTTCTGAAAAAAGAACAAAGACAACATTAACCATAACATCAATTAAAAACTCCAGCTATGTGTATCTTAAAATGCAGTGGCTATAGGGGTGATAACTGACAGGCCCAGTATAATCCAATTAGGTCCAGAAAGTTCAACAAAGAAGGTCCACCTTCGTCATCGTCTTTAGATTTCCTAGTGAATATTTTGAAGCTTGAATTTCAGTTCAGTTAACTAAATATTTATGCATGTAAATTGTAGAAAGCAGGGTGCTATGGGCTAGGGAAGATTGAAAATTCTGATAAAACATGATGCCTTCACTCCTGGAGTTTATCATCAAGTAAGGGAGGGATGGTGAGTGGAAATAGGAAAGCTTATTGTGAGATTACCATAGTATTACAAATGAATGCTAAAGAGAGACTGGATCTTTTAGGCTGGTGGCAGTAGGGACAGAGGGAGGGGGTGGATAGGAAAGAGAATTGCTGAGGTAGAATCAGCAGGACTTTGTAATGGCCTGGAATTTCCCTAGTCTGATTTGGTCTCCTCACAATGATGGAAGGCAGGATTATTAACTCTGACGTCCCTAAAGCTTTTTATTTAATAAATTAGAAATACTTCAGCCTCAGACCTCTAATCCTATTCCTAGAGAAGGACTTAAGTTACTGACTGGATATTAGCCATGAAGAAGAGAGACTCAAAGAGAACACTAAAGTTTCAAACTCCAAATTCTTATTTGGAGATTTTGTAGGGAGTAAGAAGACTTTAGAACAAAAGTCAGGGTTTATTTTCAGGTTCTAGTTTTGACTTCAGGAAAAAAAAAAACACCACACTAAAAAAAAAAAAGATGGGAGGGAAGGGGCTTGCAGGTTCTTATCTTCCTTTTAATTTCAATCATTTTCTTAAAAAGCTTTCCATTGTTCTTTCTCCTTCTCCCACCTCTCACCAAAGGGAGGCATTTCTTGTTTGCTCAGATGTGCTTAAAGCTTTTACCTATGCATATGCCATATCAGGGATAAAACAAGTTATCTGAGAGATTAGTGTGATAGACATTCCAGTCTTCTTTAAGCAAAGTAGCTTTTACTATGGGGAAAGTGATGAAATGCATAGGGTGGCAGTTAATAATAGGCTCTACTGAGAATATTAGTCATTCCCTTGTATTGAAAGCAGAGAATTGAATACAAAAAACCATTCATGTCGTATGATGCTGGGTATGATGGTGGCGCCTCTGTGGTTTGGTTTTAAGCCTCTTCT
Organism: Petaurus breviceps papuanus; assembly: GCF_028583685.1. Lineage (NCBI taxonomy): Eukaryota > Metazoa > Chordata > Mammalia > Diprotodontia > Petauridae > Petaurus > Petaurus breviceps. The sequence continues at coordinate 99,580,872 of NW_027186296.1, read as the reverse complement.
TTACAAATCGTTTTAAAGGAAAAAAACTTTTCATCTTGTAACTTGGGGTGTGTTTAGATTCAAGTCAATGTTGGCTTTTTAGCCCTTGGATGGAACAACTCTGCAAACCCCATAATCCCACCTTCCTCAAAAATGTTTCATTTCAGAAGCAGGTGGCATGGGGAGTTGTGGCCTCCTGAGCTACCAGGACAGTCTTACTCTCAGCTGTGTTTACCAGTGGCTCCCTCCTCACGAGGAAGATTGGGTAGAGTGACGTCTGACTTTTACATCAGAGTTGAACCTGAAGGATGTCACAGATGAGGATGAATGTGGGCAAAGACTTTGCATCAGAGAGGAGGAAAGCCCTTGTTTAGTAAATGAACCTGGAGGGAAATGTTTGATTGTGGGGAAGGTTCAGGGAATTCTCTATTTCTTGCTTTTGCTGAATGAAGCATTAAGTGGTCCTTGCATTGATTTCTTTTTTTTTTCTTTTCTTTTTTTTGTGAAAGAAAAGAAAAGTGACTTTCAGGATAAACCAGGCAAGACTTCAGGGTCATTAAGGGCTCTACAAACATTCATTTTATATCATTGAAAAAAATCAAAACAAAGAAGAATGGGAAAGCATGATAGGTTTGGGGCATTTTGACCCTTTGTGGTATAAATAACATGTCATCCTTCTATGGTTCACACAAGAAAAACCAAACAGACACACAGTTTATAGAAGCTACTTAATCCCCCACCAAAGAATATCGTTTATGACGATAATTTGGAGGGGCACTTTCCCTACACCTGCTTGGCTCTTTCCAGTCTCCTGGAGACACCATCACCACGTTACTTTGCTTTTGCACATCAGTGAGCAAACACAAAAGGATTAGTGGTATTTTCCATCTAGCATTTCATGTGGTGCGGCCCCTTGAAGTCATTTGGTTACTTTGGGGTTGGAGGCTTTAGTTTTTAGGGGGGGGGAATCAGCCCATACTCTTTCTGCCTCTCTCCCCTCCCACCTCCAACCAAACCTGAATCTTTAACTTGGGCCTCTTGGACTTTGCTGTCTCTGTTGAGAATGTATATATTAAGGAGAAAGTACCAAGCTTTTGGGAATGAGGTGATAATATCTGAGCAAAGGATTAAAAAAAGAAGTGGGGAGCCAGAAATTAAAACCCAGAACTGGTGAGACAGAGGATCACATGACCAAATTCCTCCACAGAAACAACTATTTTATTCTGGTTGTATTTGGATGACCTAGCCTTTTGGGTAGAAATTCACAGTTCAAATGTAGAACCAAGGGGATCACCAGGCCTGGAGTAGGGGGACCTGACTTCAAATTTAGCCCCAGACACTTACTAGCTATGTGACCCTGATTGCCTCCAAAAAAAAAAAAATAGAACCACATGATCTAATCCAAAATAAATATAGAGGTGATGGCTGTTTAGAACTTATGGCTCTTCCTTTGAAAAAAAAAACATTAATATCCTTTGTTTTTATATTAAGCCATCCCTTATAAAAGAATTAAAGAGAAGTTTGGGTGTGGGAGAGCAGTTCAGCAAAACTAACTGAGGCATCCATTTACTATGTAGTATGTGCAGTTTTCCATACCCATAGTCCCCCGCCTCTGCAAGGAAGGAAAGGGAGAGGGTGCATTTTATCATTATTATAATGACATACTGTGACTTGAATCTTTTGGAAGCTATGGTATTCCTTTCCTTTCTGTTCCCATTTCTTCTTCTTGCCCTATCCCCCTTCCATGCCCCCAAATTTCTTGTACAGAACCCAGGAGGTTCCGTCCCACTTAGGTAGAAAGGCTGAAAAGACTGTGCTTGTCCACTTTAAGTACTTGAGGCGGAACCTTGAAAAGGCAATGAACTCATTCTACTAATTGTAATTAGCATGATGTATTTAGCAAGTTATTGGCCTCCTTAAAACTTCAAAGTGCTTTGTTAGTCTTGCTCCTAATGGCTGGGCTTAATGCTAACTGGGTTAGGACACTTTTTCTGCAACAAAAACAACCACCACCTACTCTTTAGAGAAAACTAGGTGGACCCTTTAAAAAAATATCCAGGTTGTTTTCATTTATCCTCCAGATCTTGAAATATTCTTTTCTCTCCCATCTTCTTTTAGTTGCTAAGAAACTGCCATTTGGAGAGAACTGTAATTAAATTTTGATTTTAATTTCAGGATCAAGCAGGAAATGTAACACATGCTCACTGAAATGAATGGATGATTGATAACATTAAGCTTGTCTGTTTCCAAATCAATGTAGGCAACTCAATGTGATTAGTGGCCCTAAGTATTTCTGTCACAGGGACACAGCTTTTGAAATGTTCTTTTCCAACAAACACAGCTTAACTTTCTAGAAATACTGTGATGCCCTGTGTATGCTTGGGAAGCTAGTTATCCTGAGAAGGATTAAATTTATAGGTTTAATTTAAGAACCCCCTTATTCTTCTGGTCCCAGGGATGCGGTGTAGTGTTTACTGACCTTGAAGACATTAAACAACTTTGCTGTGGTGTACATTGGTTGACCTTTTACCATGTTATGGCAAAAGTCAGGGAACTGTTATAAGCAAACATATTATTATGTACAGAGTGGGAATGGAATGTGAGGCAATTCCAATGGTCAGTTTGTAAAGATGTCTTCTTTGTCACTCAAGTATTTTCTCTCTCAGTAATTACTGATTGGCATAAAACAGACAATGTTGGTTTTTCCCATCTACACTGTTTAAATTTGATTATGACATTCAGTGACAATGCTTAACTTTTCTCTTCAGATGCTCTCCTCTCACTGAAAATGAAATTTCCTGACAGCTAAAACAAAATACCCAGAAAACCACATTCTCAAGAGTGAGCCTTTTAATGTCTTCAATCTGTGTCTACTACAGATTGACTTGAACTTCATTCCAGTAGTGCAGCCAACCCTCCAATTAGTGATAGCTGCCTACCACTTTTGGACTTCTTTTAATTGTTGATCTTATCTTGGAATTCCCAGGAGTCATGATTTTAAAGATACATGCATTCACTGTTTCCATGCTCAGTTGCAATTCATTTGCAACTGATCTTTAAACATTATTTTTTTTAATTGCAAGTCATAGATGAGCCAATTGTTAGTATCTCTGATTTTTTTTTGATGTTTCTTCTAGACCCCTATTTAAAAAAAATTTAAATTTAATAGTAAATTATTTTTGTAGCTAGCTGAAACTAAAATTTTAAAAAACGTAGAATGGCAATTTTGTTATTAAGTAGAAAAACTAGTGTTGAGCCAGCAATCACACTTGACTTATAGGGCAGTTGATCCCTATAAAATGTAAGGTCTTTGAGGGCAGAGACTATTTCATTTTTTTTTCTTTGTATCTTCAGTGCCTGGAATTCAATAAATGTTGAGTGATTTATTCATTTGAATCTCTCTTCCCCCTTTCCCCCCCTTTTTTGACTACTATAGTACCTTTCATCCAAGATGTTATTAACACCAGGGATGACTCATTATCATCATTACATTTATTAGGCACCATGAATTTAGGGCACTGTGCTAGGCGCTGGAATTAGCCATAGAAGCTCTCATTAAGGTCTCCTCCAGTGGCCCACGTGAGCAGGCAACCCAGTTTCATTGCTCGGTAGAATTATTAAGCAGTAAGGGGAGTAATGAAATTTTCCATTTGTGTTTCTTCCCAGATCTTCAGAATCTAGAAAAGGGATAAAAAACCAAAACAACAAAAAACCTTGGTTATCCAAATCACGAACCTGTTTCTTAGAGGAGGAAGAGTTTGACAGACATTACTGGAAGGTAGATTGAGAGAAACGAAACACGTTTCTCTGCTGAAGCTGGCATACTAGGCCCAGTTCCAAGATGTTTCAGACCTCATTCTCTGACTTGTTTAAGGGCAAAGAATAAGGTTGCAAAGGAAATCAAAGCCTGATGTGGAGAAATGAAACATGAGGCCTACTGACTTTTAAAAAACATTTTAAATAACATTCTCTAAGGTTTCATTTTATACTGAAGGCAGCTATAATAAGTTTTGGGAGATGGTGTAAGGTTTCTATTAAAGAGAGATCATGCTTGCAGTTTTTATACCCAAAGTGAGAAAGAGTGTGTGTGTGTGTGTGTGTGTGTGTGTGTGTGTGTGTTGAGGGGGGAGAGAATTAGATATTATTTTGTATCAGGTGAGATTTGAAAAGTGAATTAAAGCCTTTAAGGGATATTATATTTGGTATGCTGTAATTCACATATGAAATAATATTGAACCATTGCCGAGTTTTTAAAAATAGCCCGTGTAGTAGTGAAATAGTTTAATAGCTACAACCCAAGCATGTTTACTCTAAGTAAAATAAGACTGCTGTTTTGTAGTGACCTGTCAGTGCTGTTTTAGTGACTGAATTCCCAGTAGATGTTTGGAGCATGCCAGATATATTGGACTGTATGAAAGATCCCATTGTTCATCTAGCATCATTATTTGCTCTTACACTCACAATGTTTGCTTGTGAAATAATTTATTGGAAACAAGCATGTTGAAGAAAGGGCACTTGATCTGAAATTCAGTTGATCTGGCTCAGAATATTTAAGCTTTTCTAGCGCCTTTGCTCCCAAGAATAAATATTTAGGTTCACTGTACTTAAAAACACTTAACTTTAAAAAATAAAGGGAGAGAAATGAAACCAACCACCCCACCTGCCCCAACACTTTCAGGAGCATGGAGTAAATGACCTGATAGGCAGCCATCCTTCAGCTCTGGATCACTGGTTCACATGTGAATGGAGCCAATAGGGACGGAAATGATTTAATATTTGACAGGCATGAAAGAGCGTACTTTGTGAAAGGAGAAGTATGGGTATCCAGCCAGGGGGCAATTTTTTGTCTTGCAGAGGACATCTTCATAATTCATGTCAACTGAAACTCTTGGTCATGGGGTTAGGAGGGGAGCCTCAGAAGGAGCAATGAACAGGGAGGCTTAACTCTATCATTACCACCTAGGCAGGATGGCTAGCCAAGGATTCTACAAGACTTCATGTCTGAGTGATGAAAGGGCTTAATTCTCCACAGATGCTAAGGTTTTAAGATGCACACATCATTGTCCTACTTGCCAGGCATTTACTGAGTGACATTTGCATGTGCTTATGCTGGGTGCTATGCAGGACAAGTAATACCATGATGGTTTCTTTGAGAGCTTACAATCTAAGACAAGCATATTTTTGGTGATTTTTCAAAGGAATTACAAACTTTACTGTGTACATTTTCTGAAATGCTCCAAATTTGACAATCAGAACTTTTGACCTCTTTACTAAATTGAATACCATTTTGGTGCTTTCAGATCTCTATAATTACATTTCACATTGGCAAAGTGGTTTGAGATCCTTAAGTGAAAGGTGGACAAATGTAATCATCAGCTCCTTATTTTTAGTTCTTATAGGTCAGCAGTAGACTTATGAAATAAAAACTAATTTGCACATGGTCTGGTTCTTGTAAACAAAAATCCTGTTAAATGATGGCTTATTGTTGAAGTCCCTAACGTGAAAAGGTTCAGCAGATTAAAGATTTAACTAATTACTTCTAAACTAGTGCATAGGGATATTCTTAGTATATTGTAACTTCCTTGGTTTCCTCATTTTCCTTTGCCAATTTTTTATCAGTCAGGTGGAAGGTACCTGTGGTGGATAGGGAAAGAGAGTGTGGTTCTGTTTATTTCTGTGACCATAATTTTACATTTAAATAATATGGTTGGTGGCACAGTGGCTAGAGCGCTGGGCCTGGTGTGAGGAGGACTCATCTTCCTGAGTTCAAATCTGGTTTCAGATACTCAGTTGTCTAACCCTGGGCCAGTCACTTTACCCTGTTTGCCTCAGTTTCCTCATCTGTAAATTGAACTGGGGAAGCAAATAGTGAACCACTCTAGTATCTTTGCCAAGAAAGCCCCAAATGGAGTCACAAAGAATTGGACACTTCTGAAACAAGTGAACAACAAAATTTGGTTGGGGTAGGAGATATGGATGGATAGATTGCGTTACTGACAGAACATGGGGATGTGGGATATTTGTACTGGTAGTTCCCAGTACTATAAATGTAGAGTAGTCTAGTGCAGTATCTAATCTTGTGAGCATCTCTATACTCAGTTGTTTGGTTCCTTAGGATAAGCAACTCAAGAAAAATATTAAGAACCATTGAAGTCTATGCAGGAATTTTCAATTTTGAGGGAATTTTCCAAAACTGGTCTTCCTTTTGGAAGACCCTTTCCCTTGGAACAAGAGGGAGGAGTGAGGAATGTAAGGTTACTGAGGTGCCACTCAGGCAGTCATCCTTCAAGAAAAACAAAGCATTGGCAGTTCTTCTGGCTTTTGTGTCACTTAGAAGACATGGGAGGACTGATTTCTCCTTGTCCCTTGCATTCTAACCTTGAAGTCAGAATTAAATTCCATGGTGAGTATGAATTGTGAATTTAGCGAGGAAGGGGATATGTTGGATGCTCTTGGGAGGATTTGAGATTTTGACTAATGTGGTTGTCACACTTCTTAGAAACTTATTTTCCACTTTATAAATATATAATGTAACCCCGTTTTTCGAAATACCATTCTTAGTATTCATTTTCTCTCAACTGATGTCCAGCGTGTTAGGTTTAAATTCAGGGTGTGAGTTACTGGATGAGTTGCCCCCATGCATATTCATGGTTTCTGGCCCTGGACTAAATGGACTAAAAGAAAAGAAATCACAATTTCTCTGTCAAAATGTCAAAAGAAAACCCTTTCCCAGGCTCATTAGGTGGTGTGTACCTCATCCCATGGTCTTGCAAACGAGTTTTAACAGGGTTTTTTTTTCACCCATTTTCTAAATGAGTATTCTTTACATAAGCGCAGTGCTCCAGTGGTCTCCTTTGAAGTGTCTTTTTTGTTATACGTTTGCCTGTAGTGTTATTTCTGAGGAGTCAGCCAACAGACTTGGAGGATTCTGGCACAAGTTCACTAATAGTTTTTTGGCAACATGGCTTATTTATGCATCTTTTCTCCCTCTCTTTTTTTCTTCTCTTTCTTTCCCCTAACCCTACTTCCCCCCACCCTACCCTTTCTTTTTGCTCTTCCTCTTTTAGAACGATCTCCCCACCGGCCCATCCTCCAAGCAGGACTGCCAGCAAACGCTTCTACAGTGGTTGGGGGTGATGTGGAGTTTGTCTGCAAAGTCTACAGTGATGCCCAGCCCCACATTCAGTGGATCAAACATGTGGAAAAGAATGGCAGTAAATATGGGCCGGATGGATTACCCTACCTTAAGGTTCTGAAGGTGAGAACATTCTGAATCTGCCCATTTCTACAACACTTACTTAGAGGTCTTGCAGATAAGTTGAAGAATAAATTAGACTGTGTCTAGAGAATGTTAGATCTTTGACCAGTTGGAATTAGGTATAATTAAGACACTGATGACTGCTTATGTTTATTAATAGAGTTTTGAATTTAGAATTAAATCCCTGCTAATTATATGTCATTTTTTTTAAGGAAATCTAGGTGTTTCCTTATTCTTTAATCTTCTTTCTTTAAACCCCTGAGATTCATTCTCAAGGTATTCCAAATCATGGTCTAGAAATGTTTGTTCCTATTAATGTGCTAGATTGTATTAGATGAGTTTTCTTTGCATACCCTATTCCTTATGTATAATGAATAATCACTTCAAAGGCCCCATTTTAGAAGCAGCAGCATCATGTATAGATTGATCTCTTTATAAGGAGGAAACATGATAGAGTCTGTAGGTCATTTGTACAAATACAGATCATATAATCATCTGATAAACTGTTATCTCCCACGTCCAGTATCCGATTATAAGATCTCACACATAGTAGGTTCTTCACAAATGTTTGTTGATTTGCTGAGTGCCAAGTTGTGCCTAATAACCATTATTCTAAAGAATAATCTTTAAAGAGAACCTCAGGCAGATTAGTTGTAGAAATTTTATTGACAGCTTTTGTTTGACCACACATTGATTTCCAAATATATCTCTTCATCCTTTCCTGCCCACTGAGCCATCATGTTTGAAAAAGAATGAAAAAAAAAGTAATTCAGTAAAACTAATCAATACAGCAAGGGAATCTGTCATTATATTTCATGCTTGATACCTTTATGCCCCACCTCTGCAAAGAAGGGAATGAGGTATTTTTTTTTTATCTCTTCTTTGGACAGGCAGATTCTTTAAAGAAAAGTTTCCACTAATGAGAATTGTTCAGCCAGTAACACCAAGTGAACAAGCTTGTGGAATATTACATCTGGCATCTGAAGCTGATACAGTTAGAGAATTTGTTTAGATGTCTCTCTCCCCTTTCCCCTTTTAACAATTATCTTATTATGTTCTTTCTTAAAACCACAGCCTTTTGGACATTGGTGTTTAAGCTAAATGATGAAGTTTGATAATGGACTGTTGGTGGTGGGACCATAGAGAGAGTTAAGTCCTTTCTGGACTGTAGTTACAATGTTCTCCTATGTTATTGGTCTATTCTAGCATTCGGGGATTAATAGTTCCAATGCAGAAGTGCTGACTCTGTACAATGTGACTGAGGCGGACGCTGGAGAATATATTTGTAAGGTCTCCAATTATATAGGGGAGGCCAACCAGTCTGCCTGGCTCACTGTTCTGCCAAATAAACAAGGTAACACTGTTTTTTAAAGAAAGCTGGATGTAGAAGAGAATTGGTGCTTTGGGAGACTGCAGGCAGCTTATAGGATAACTCTTGTGGCCTTGGTACATTTACAATAATCCTCCTTTGGTGATGCAACTGGGATCATGCCAGCAGCCATGGAAAAATACCCACAATGTTCAGTTTGTTTGAAATAATTTATTCAAAAGACAATGCTCTCCACTCTCATCATCCCCCAATTGGAAGCCGTTCTTTCTGGTCAATGATATCGATGCTGCTTTTTTCCCCATCATTGACACCACACACACGATGAGATTTAAAAACACATCTGAGTAGCTCTTGAATCCAAGATCTTTGCATAGAATCATATAATCACAGTTGATGTCTCTTCAATCTCAACCTCAGAGAGATGGTTTTGTAGTCACATGACTGTAGTTTATCAAATACATACAGATTTCTTGCTTAAATGCTTGATAATTCATGGTTTACTCCTTTGGGATTTGTTTCTGTATGCTTAGTTAGTCTCAGGACAGTTTCAGGTTTTGAATTAACCCACTGTCTGTTGCTATTGATGACAGAGCATTGGATTTTTCTACATGTTTGATTTGTCACTCTAAATTTTCACGTATATACTTTGTTAAGTTGAGGGTAATGATGATGATGATGATGTTGATAGCAGAAGTTATCTAGGCCTTAAAGGTTTTTGGAGAACTTCCCACATATTGTATCATTTTTTCCCATGACTATGAAAACTTTTCTTTGCATTGGAAACCACCTCAGGCTACCTAGTTCACTCCCTCATTTTATAGATGAGGAAACTGAAGCCTAGACATGGGAAATGATTTGCCCCAAGTCACACAGGTAATAAGTGCCAGAGATGGGATTTGAATCCAGGTTTGGGCTCTGATGCTTAATCCTGTGTGTGACCTTGGGCAAGTCATTTAACCTTTGTGGGTCTTCTTTGCCCCACTTGCAAAATGAAGAGGTTTGATGACCTATAAATCCCCTTCTAGCTAATAATTTATGATGATAGGAGATACCAGTGTCATAACTGTGGGAAAATTGCAAAGGAGAAACTGATTGAACATAGAGACACATTTTTAGGCTTTTTGTGGAACCCTGTGGATGCCTCAGAGACTCTCTTTTGGGTCTTTGTCATATTTCACTCCATGGTGCATCATATTTTTAGCATTAATAATATTAATTAATTAATACATAATTAATAAATAAAAATGAATAATGATGCTGCATTATTGAATAATGAATAATAATGACAACAACTGGCATTTATATAGATTATATAGGTGTATGCACTACCTATACATCATGTCATTTGATCCTTACAATAGCCATGTGAGGTAAGGGACATAGATAGCATTATTCCTCATTTTACAAATGAGGCAAGAGCAGCTGAGGAAGTTAAGTGCTTTTTGTAGGGTCACATAGTTAAGAAGTATGAGAGGTAGAGTTCAAATTCAAGTCTTCCTGCCTCCCTTTATCCCACTTCTCTTTTCACAATGAGGAACTGTAGGCAAGAGTACTACAAGTAAGTCTGGCTTTGGGGACTGACTCTGCTCTAAAACCACCCCAGTCAAAAATGAGAAAAAAGAAAAATAAAAGAACTTTTGTGGGTTAATTTTTCCATGTCATTTGATTGCATGCATGTTTAGGTGGTGAGGTTAGGTTTGGTGATGGTTGTTTGGTGATTACTCTTGGAGGTGAGCTGGGATCTCTTGGTAAACATCTTCACCTTTTGGTTGCGGGCTTTGTGGATGGGGTCAAGTCGGAATCTCCTGGTGACCGAGCACCCACTGAAGACAGAGGGGCAGCCAGTGCCTTGTGGTTCCATAACCCCTTCTACAATCATTCCTATGTTGTCTAGCCTTTTTTCTTGCTTCCCTTGTTTTCTAGGCCGCCGGTGTTAACACCACGGACAAAGAGATTGAGGTTCTCTATATTCGGAATGTAACTTTTGAGGATGCTGGGGAGTATACGTGCTTGGCGGGTAATTCTATTGGGATATCCTTTCACTCTGCATGGTTGACAGTTCTGCCAGGTATATACTGCTCTCTCTCTCTTTCAGTGGTTTTTCCTCTTTTCTTGGTTGATTGCTACAAAATTAACACGGCTTCTGTCTCAGAAATGGCCCTTTTTATTCCTTCACAATGATGAATACCTTAGGAAAAAAATATGTGTGTGTGTGTATATACATAATATATACATGTATGTATTTTTTGATTGGAGATGAGAAAGTTGTCTCAAGAATTCACTTGCAAACATGCTATCACATTTCTGATCAAGTAAATTACACACCTGAAATCTGAAAGAAATAATTTTCTGTGCATCTGGTGAGCTATCAAATCAGTGTTTAAATTCTACACACACACACACACACACACACACACACACACACACACACACTCTTTCCCTTAAGAAGGAATTAGAAATGACTTTGATAAATTTAAAATCATTTTTTTCTCATTTTCAGGGAAATTTCCCCATAACCCCTAATCTCTTTAAGTTGCTTTGAATTGGTTTTTTTGTTAACCTCTTCATTGAAACAAAACCTGTGTATTTTGAGGTTCTCTGTGGAAAAGGGCCTCTTTGTAGAGGGCGTACAGAAGCAGTGTGTTACCTACCTTTGGGAATCGGCTCAGTGCATGTTTTAATAAAATGAATCCTTAATTTGCTTTTACTGCAAAGCATGTTCTTGCCATCTTGGGATTGATGTTATTTCTACCCTGCAGAGAAATCAACATCAATTATGCTTTATTGCCTAAAAATTGTTGCCTGTCTGAATATTTAATCTGAGTACGTCTCTATCCTAGTCAAACTTTCTTGATAATCACTGTTTGCTCAACTGCACCTGCTTTGGTATTTCTTTTTTGAAAAACTGAACAGTCTATGGTTTGCTAGCTCCTGACATACTACTCTAGTTATTAATTTCTTATTATTAGATAAAGGTTACCTAGCTGCATGTTTATTTTACATACAGCAAATAAATTGATGGTTAAGTTATATGCTGGCTGTTGAGAGTTCTGTCTTATCTTGTAGGCTTGTTTTTTTTTTCTGATTAAAATTTATTAAATAATTCCATTGCATCTATTTTCTTTCTCATTGTGAATCTACAATGTAAACATTTGCCTCTAAATAGTGAGACACTGCTAATTTGAGCTTGCTTTTCCATGCAGTGCTTGTGTTCTGCAATGCATTAAGTTCTTTCTTAACTGATCTGCTTGACTATGATATAATATTAACTAAGAAGTAGGTATGGGACAAACTCTACTTGGGAATACTCTGCTTGCAGTTTGACCAGTGATTGCCCTGGAATGCCAAATTTTGAAGGGAGGGAGCAGACATAATGTGGAGCTTATATGAAAAAGTAGTTAAAAAAAAAAACAACGCAAACCACATCCATGTATGCCTATGCATATAAAGAATGAACTTTGAATGTCCCTTCTTTAAAGAGAAAGGCTGTGTTGACATCAGGATACCATCTTCCCTCCCTCTAGCCCCATTAAATGGAGTTTATCCAAGCTAGCAATTGATAAAGTATTCCAAACTTTTATGTTTTCATGGATTTTATAGAAAGTGTGTTGCAGAAGATTGTCTTTATATTGACTCTATTTGTTTATTCAGTTGGATAATACTCTGGATTATATTTAGGAATTCAAAACTTTTTTTAGGCCAGTTTAACAAGATGAATATTTATTCACTTCTTCATACATACTTGTATTCATCTGGAATAAATTATCTGTCAGTTTTTCCTTTTGAGAGAGCCTGTCCAAATACATACAAGACCAAAGCCTTTTCTCTACCTCCTCAAAAATGAGCATAGTTCAAATTTTAGAATTTCTATTTTTAACAGTTCATTAGACACTCTCATGCCAGAAGAATCTTTGTGTATGTGTGTGTACAATGTAGTGGTTTGATGGTGCTGTGAATGTAAGAAGCAGTAATTGCTCAGAAAATATGGCCCAGTAACTCATCCTGGGTAACTCAGAGGCATTGAATTTAAGGAGATCTATCTGCTGCAATTATACAGGAAAATGACCTGGACCTCCCTTGGTGAAATGGGAAACCCATGAGGGAGCATCTTCATTGTGAATAAACGTTAGAATAGGGGAACATTTCAAGATCTCTCAGGTGGCCTGGGATGTTTGTAAATTTGTGCTAAAGTCTCTCCAAGTCTGTCTCTTTTAGGTAGCACAGACATTTTTTGGGTATGATTCCTTTAGCTGCATTTTTACATGTCAGTACCATGTTCTAACTGTGTGGCATGCTTATTCCTCCTCTGTGATTTGCAATCTAGCACCTGTAAGAGAAAAGGAGATTGCAGCTTCCCCAGAGTACCTGGAGATAGCCATTTACTGCATAGGGGTATTCTTAATTGCCTGTATGGTGGTGACGGTTGTTCTGTGTCGCATGAAGACAACCACCAAGAAGCCGGACTTCAGCAGCCAGCCAGCTGTGCACAAGCTGACCAAGCGTATCCCCTTGAGGAGACAGGTAACAGAAAGTAGATAAAGAGTTTAAAGAAATTTACTCTTTCCCAAACTACTCAGCCAGCATTTGGGTTTTTTCTTCTCTTTTTCTCTGGTCTATGCTCCTGAGATTCGGGGGGTAGGGGGGAACGTGTTCAGAAATAATGCCTAGTGACAGAGTTGTGTTATGGGGCTTGAAGCCATGCTTTCTCCCTTATTCTAAGCCTTTTCTAGGGCAGCTGGGTGATTCAGTGTATGGAGCGCCTGGCCTAAAGTCAGGAAGTATTAGATACTTACAAGCTATATGACCCTGGGCAAGTCACTTAACCTTGTTTGCCTCAGTTTCCTCATCTGTCAAAAGAGCTGGAGAAGGAAATGGTAAACTGCTCTAGTGTCTTTGCCAAAAAAACAAACAAACCCAAAAACCCTCAAATGGGATCACAAAGGGTAGGACACCACTGAACAAGAAGTCTTTTCAAAAGCCAAAACCTTAAGGGAGAGGGGTTTTAATAGGAAATTTAAAAAATAACAATAAAAAAATTGGACTAGACAAGGTAGAAAATGATATTGGGAAGAAATTCCTGAAGTGTGTGTGTGTGTGTGTGTACACAAATATGGGGATATAGTTTAAAACAAATCCCCTTAGCATCTCAGATCATATATTCTATTTTATTATTAAAGTCAAACTCTACAATAGGTAGGCATAGGGATTAGGATAGGAAATGTACCTTTAGGTGGCATGTGTGGGCCCCTTTTAGATTTTTGTTTCCAGCTGGGACCATGCTCAAGACTTGGATCTGAACTGTTTACTTCCTGTCATCCCATGGCTAATATATTTTTAATTTACTTTTTATTTTTTTCTCACTTATTTTTATTTATAATTTTATAATTTATTTATTTTAAAAGTTCATTTAAAAATTGAGCTCCAAATTCCCTCCCTCTTTCTAGTCCCTTCCCCACCCCTTGAGAAATACATTTATTCCATTCAGTGGTCAGGACTGGATGGGTTGTGATCTTTGTGTTGGACGGGATACCTACCCATGTGGATTGATGAGATCACAGACTCATTTGAGAATTTGGGGATTCTGACATGAAAGTTCCTCATTTAAATGTATTCAGGGACTGAGTGCTAGGGTGATTCTTATACTCTTGTGGCAACTCACAACTAATTTTGGAATTTTATCTGCAAAGCAGCATGTTAGAGTGGACCCAGCATTGGACTTCGAGTCAGGAAAACTTGAATTCAAATCCTACCCATGTGGCCGTGGGCCACACACTTAACCTCACTTAGCCCCAGATTCTTCAACATGAAATGAGGATAAAAACAGCTCTAATATCTGCCCTATGGGTTGTATAAAGGCAGAAATGAGATAATGAATGTAAAGTTTTTTTAAGTTCAGAGAACTCCATAAATGCTGATTGTTATGTTTCTTCTGGCCCTTGAATGTCTATCCCCATGTTCCTGCTTAGAGTTGATTCCAATATGGGAGCCTTTCTATTCATATTTTAAATCATTAATGTCCTTCACAGATAGATGGAAGTAAGGACTTATTTCATGCTTATTCCTTATCCATAGAGAACTTTTTTAGACCCTATAATAGAGTTTAAATAGGGGAAATAAGTTCAGAGAAACAATTTAACTAAATTATACAACTACTTGAAATTTTACAAGGAAAGGAATGTATTTTTCAAAATAGTCACCGAGATAATCAAATACATAGTGATCTTTGACTTCTCCTAAGCCTTTGATAGTGACGATGAATCTGCTAACATTTTCTGTAGAAGGAATTAGGACAGATTATGAACAAGTTTACCAAATAGTGGGTTCTTAGCTTTGGCGTAGCTCTTGCCCATTCCCAGACCATCCCAAATCCCATGCTGAATAGCCCCTTGTCCCTTGGAGGTACTGTTTTAACTTGGCATTTTTTTTTTACTGTGAATGTTAATATAGAATTTTGAGTATGATAACTTGTTATTAACAGCATTTTAACTGGTTCAGGAAAAAGAAAGCTAAGTATTTTATTAGCTCATTAATATTTGCGATGGCACCACGATTTTTAGGTATCAGGAACCAGCGACCGACTAACTTGTGTACCAGTTTTGGGGATGGAAATAGCTTCAGGTACTCATAGCTCATGTGTTCCCTGTGATTTCTCAGTATACAGGAGACGGCAGTTACCCAGGGTACCTGGGTACCCAAAGCTCACGTGGGCAATGATAAGTTTTACAGGAAAGGAGCTTGTCATAAGCCGATGGTGTAGTATTAGAGTTCAGTGGGCGCACACACTGCAGATAAGCTCCAGCCCATGTTTGGGTCTTCTCTTCCCTGCTTCCCATCCTCTCTTCTCTTCATATGTCACATGCTGCCTCTGCTCCAACTTCTTGCTGCTTACCTTTTCTTGCAGCTTAGTGGACTAGCTATACCCAGCTCATGAAAAGTAGAAAATTAAATCTCTTGGGACCCAGGTGATTGGACGCTGTTATCTCTCCTGCTCTTTCCTGCAATTATATTTTTGCAAAATAATCACTCACCAAATCTGGTTTCTGGTTTGTGAGAGAGTAATATGCAGAGCTGTAGGTTTCTTCCAGCAAGGGTTATGGGATTTGGAGCAGTCTGGCCATTTTTTTTTCTTTCATGCTATCTTATTCATGTTATTCTTGAATTTCCCCTTGTGTTCATTTATATGTATATGTTGGAGGGGTATTGATAGACTTAGAGAAACTATCCTATTGATTCCCATCCCCCTCCCTTTTCCCTGGTTGTCAAAAAGACATTTCTCTGTCGTACTGCCCCACTCAGATTTTGGCTATTTTGCTTATAATTCTGCCTCATGAGGGATGGAAGGGGGAGGTGGGGAACTTTTGGGGCCACTCACTTCCTTCACAATGCTCCCACTTGTTTTATTTGGAATGTAATTGCACTGTCTTTAAATATGGTTGAATAGTTTGTGTAGGCTAAAGGACACTCCGGCATGATGATTCTGGCAATGCCAGTCCCCCCTTGCAAATTAAAACCTCTGGGAGATTGTTAATTTATTAGAGGCAATGGTGACACATCTCTGTTCACCATATATATTAAAATATAATACATCAATTGTTCTTCACAAAGAGAGCTTTTCAGGCAAAGCCACTTAGCCTGAGAAGGAGATGTGTATCAGGTACCTAGATAAAAGAAGTTTATTGGACTGTGGCCTGAATGAAAAACACTAGAATGGCCTGCAGATATGCTGATGACAGAGAAAATACCATAGGCATGCCTAGCATGCCTTGCTCCTGTCTCCAGGTTAGTTTTAAATCAGGTGACATTAAGCCCTACTCTCTCCAATGGTTAGGCTGCTTGTAAGGTGTTTCCTTTTAATGTGCCCACCCATAGCAACCATTCACCTAAAGTGGCCTATAGGATCCTTAATTCAGTATGACATAACTGAAAGCTTAATGAGTGATGATCATGCTGCCTTATATCATTAGGAACCTCTTCTCCCATCCTCCTCTCCTGAAGCATACATTGCTTTTTCTCTGTTTAGAACAACAGAATGTATTGTTATCCTCTCTTGAGTTTTGCTTTCTTATAATTCTTTTATATGCATTGGATTTATTGAACTAAGGCAACCATTTCAGTTTCTGGAATTTTTGAAAGGGAAATATTTATTTCTCCCACTCTCTGTGGAGGGACTTTTTGCAGTCTCAGGCTTCTGAGTATCCTCTCCTGCTTCTGAGAGTGTTCTGATGCTATAGGAAAACACGTGTGTGTGTGTGTGTGTGTGTGTGTGTGTGTGTGTGTGTGTGTGTGTGTGTGTGTGTGTG
>NW_027186296.1:99501496-99563995 GCF_028583685.1 Petaurus breviceps papuanus | reverse complement strand
GTGTGTGTGTGTGTGTGTGTGTGTGTGTGTGTGTGTGTGTGTGTGTGAGAAAGAGAGACAGAGAGACAGAGGTGGAGGAGGAGAGATCCTCATTTTGGGGTATCATGAGCTGCCTCTTATCCTCAGTGGTGTTTTTTGGCACACATTGTGTTAAATGAGAATAATAAGAGCCATCCTAAAGATGGTAGTCAGTCTGGCAGTTCTAATAAGCTCAGCTGCTGGTTAGATTCAGGACCAAGGGAGCCAAGTTGCCTGGTTGCCCCTGTCACTGACAGACAGCCAGTAGTCATTGTTGGGTAGTCTCTGTACATCTATGTGTTAAAGAAAAAAAAAGGCTTGGGTTTTTGAGCATTTTCCACAAATCATTTGAAAGAAGAAAACAGAGGATGTTTGTTAAGGAGGCATGTGGTGCTGGTGGATTAGTTGAACAGGCTTTTTCAGTAGGGACATCAGGTTCACTTTGGGCTGCCAAGACCCTGTGTGGAAATGGGTTGGAGATTTTAAACATCTCACTCTTCGCATCTCTACGTTATAAATTTCCTTTATAATCCTTACACAGTGCCCTCAGAGGACCCTAGATATTCTCTCTCTCTCTCTCTCTGTCTCTCTCTCTCTCTCTCTCTCTCTCTCTCTCTCTCTCTCTCTCTCTCTCTCTCTCTCTCTCTCTCTCTCTCTCTCTCTCTCTCTCTCTCATTCTTTCTCTGTCTCTCTAATTTTTCCAACTATGAAGGTGTTATATATGGATAGGTTAAAATGTGGAATGGGGGTCAGAATTTTGAGCTGAGGAGCCCTCAGGAGTGAAAGGCAAGGTTTTCCTGAAATACACATAAAGAATTAAAGTGAGAGGAAAGTTATAAAACCTGAGTGAAGGTTTAGGTAACAGGGGCTTGGTGCCCAGGAATTGTTTCATTCATTATATTTATATTTCCATTGCCTGGCACATATGTGCTTTAATAAATGCTTGTTGATTAATTGATTAATGGTAGATTAATAATCAAATACATTATGTTAAAAATGAAATTTCTTTTAAGAAAATTAGCTTCTGAAACATGCTGTGCACCACATAATCTTGAGGTCTTTTATTTGGGTGAGCTAAACAGTTGGAAAAAAAATCTAACTTGAGCTGAGAAGAATCTCATTGGTTCTAGAAAATATTTTGGTAGTTAAGAGTTTTCATGGGTCATTTAACTGGAATCTGTCCTTCAGTTTGAGCCCCTTGCCTGCCCCCATCCCCCAGCCTCTATGTACTTTCCCCTCCCCAACCCTGCAAAGAGGCCTTGGTGACTTGGCCTTCCAGCCTGCTTTTGGACTGGTTAGAAATTATAAGTCAGCACAGCAAGGACTGGGTGGCTATTTCCGCAGATTAGCAGTTTTCCCAACAAAACAGGGTCAGGGGAAGGAAGCCAGGCTGATTTGTTGGTTTGCTAGGTTTTGTTGCTTGATTTTTTGTTTTGGAACCAAAAGAAACTCCTGAACTTTTATCTCCAGCCTTTATCTTAGCTACCTGCCCAGAGGGAGTAAAAACATTCTTGGGGGGGGGGGTGGTGTTGGTGCCAGATCAAAAGAAGCTCTACTGTTTTGTTTCCTGATTAGGAATGGGGGGAAAGCTCCCATTTCATGTAAGTTGGGGGACTTTATTGGGCAGGGCCATGAAAAAAATTCTTCTTAAATAGATGGTGAAAATATTTCCCCCTCTTCTTCCTTTCTTTCCGTAGTCCTGGCTATTTAGAGTGCTCTCTATCTCTCCTGGTTCTTCATCTGATTGTTAAATCTTAATACAATAGTTAACCCTATCACTTGGCATGACCCTTTAAAACAAAACAAAAATATAAAACCTTGCTTAATCTCCCAGGAAAAGTGAACTAGAGAATAGTATCCTTTGAAAAACTTGATTCTTGGCCCACGATTAAAAGATTCCGGAGAGTGAGGAGGCTGTATTTAAAACAATAAAAAATAAATACTAAAATATTCCTGCCCAGAACAGGGGATAGGAAAACAATTTACAAGAGCTCTATCTTTGGTAATTTAGAAATTTCTTTAGTAACACTATCATAGGAAGATACTATAATGGGATATGTCCAGATTGAAAAAAATAATTGAAGATAAATTTAAGAGGAAAATCTAATGTGGGGTGATCATGATCTTTTTTGGGAAAAATAGGAAATCTAATCGGGCAAGAGAAATGATGGGATTTACTGAAGTAGAGAAGCAGAAATGACTCTTTAGGAATTAGGAAACTAGGAGGGAAGATGAAATTCCACAGAATTACTATAAATGAAAATAATCTGTCAAGTCTTATAAACCTCAAGGTAAATATAGGTGAATAGAAAGGTAGTCATATTTATCTCTCTCTCTCTCTCTCTCTCTCCCTCAACAAAAAGAGAATTTAGAATCAGAGCACATTAAAAGGGAAATTCAGAATGACCTAGACTAGTCCCTTCAGTAGGTGCTTTCCAAACCTTAAAGCACTATGTAAATGTGAGATATTATTATTACTCTTATTTTACAAATAAGTAAACTGAGGCCCAGAGAAGAGAGGTAGCGTGCCAGTCACACAGCACATTAGTGGCAAAGCAGGAGCTAGACCTCTGGTGTCCTCATTCCTTGTTCAGTGGTCTGAACCAGCATATCTAGTTAAAAAATATGGTTCAAAAACAAGTAGAAGAAATAGATTCAAAATGTATTTTAGTAGGTACGTTGGTAGAAATCCACACCTTTTCCCTGCTAAAGTCAAATCAAAGTAACACAAATCTATTAAGTACCTACTCTGTGCCAGAAACAGGGCTAAGCATTGAGACTACAAAAGCAGCCTTCCCCCCACAAAAGCCCAAAGAAAACCAACCAAATACCGCACCCCCCCCCAACAAAACCAAACCAAACCAGTCTCTCCTCTGAAAGAGCTTACTTAAGGACCCAGAGGGCCACATGTGGCTTTGAAGCCACAGGTTCCCCACAACTGGGTTAGAGGGAGGCATAACGTCCAGAATGAGGATATTCTAATGAGAACAACAATAATACCTGATGTATACATGGAGCTTTAAGGTTCTTAGTTTTGCTTTACTTGACTCTTAGTCAGAGACCATAAATAATGCTGTGTTCAGTTTTGGATCACACACATGAGAAGAGCGTGAATGAGTGGAGGTATGTCCAGAGGAGGGCTGGAAGGATGGTGAAGGGTCTCAGAAGCATGTCACATAAAGACCACCTGAAGAAACTGGGGATGTTTGTCTTGGGAAAGAGAAAACATAACCTGGACATGTTTGATGTCATGCAGAAGAAGGATCAGCCTTGTTTTGACTGTGGAGAGGCAGATTCTATAGATATATAAGGGAAAATTCTCTAACAGAATAGGCTGCCTCAGGGGGCAATGAGTTTCCTAGCCCAGGAAAATTTCTGATACAGATCGAAGGACCATGTTCAGGGAATTTCCTGCTAAGGGAGAGGTTGGATGACCTAGAAGGTCTCTTTTTGCCTTAACATTCTGTTTTTGTCTTGTGTGACTTATGGGAGCAATGACATATTTATCTATTGATATATCTAGCCATATGTAAAGATACATATCTACTTCAATATTTGAAAAACCTGTGAATTCTGTAGTATGATACTTCCTACAACAATGTAGGCCATATAAATTGAAGCTTCTCTACCCATTGGTATATGGTGTTCATGAGTTATGACCAAGAAAATTCAACATCTAATGACCATCCTCCTTTGGTAGTAATAATGATGTTGTTACTACTACTATTACTATTACTACTACTACTACTACTACTACTACTACTACTACCACCACCACCAATAAAAACAACCATAATATCCAACATCCATATAGTGCTTTAACTTTTACATACACTTATGTGTATATAGAGTGCTTTATGTGCATTATTGTAATTTGACTAGCCTCTTCAGTGGTAGCTAGTCTGGTCCTTAGAAGAAATCATCCCTAGGACAATAATCAACATTTATTTCCAAATTGTGAAAAATTAAAAAAAAAATAAAATACTAGAGCATGATTTTCATGGATGAGATGTATATATGCATATAGTTATGCATATATACACTTACATATAGCATACATATTTGTGTTGTACATATATATCTATAATTATTTGTAGATATAGACATGAATATAAATATAGATGAATATAACTATATATAGATAGAAATTTATCTAAATATAAATTTTTCAACATTTATGTATATGCACAAAATATAACATTTATGTATTCATTTATACATTTCTATATATAGTAGATATGTATCACTATAGGGAATATGTAATATAGTAGGGTATAATCAATTTTAAATGAAATTCATATTCTCAATCATTAAGCAAGAAAATACAAATCAAAAGTACAGAAAAATCACAAACAGTGAAAGTCAAGTAAGTCAGAGGGAATGGTCCTTACTATGACTCTATGCTGGCATTTTTTAGCATATTAACCAGACTAAGTTACGTGATTGTTCTAGGCTAAGTTCTAAATCATGGGGCCAAATTCAGTCTTTAGGAAATATCCAAAGTTTCCAGTGAATTGTTACTTTCAAGATGTAATTTTCCATTGTCAGATAACAAGTGGAAAACAAGGCAAAAATCATTCAGATAAATAAATGGACAGAAGGTGAATATGAAAGTACAGGAAGGAGGAAGAGAAATAGAAGGAAAAGAAGTAATTTTTAAAAAATGCATATTTAAACAAACCATTATAAATCTAGCCACATTGGTGTCTAAATTGGAACCAGGAAAACTGACTATATCACCCCCCAATAAAATTTTATATAATAATACTATAATGTACTACATTATATAATAATACTATAATACTAATAATATAATATATAACAGCAAACACGTTTCAAAGTTCATTGAATTGAAGAAAGAATAGCCTTTTCTAATTTCCCTTTTCCTCTTCAAATTCCTTGTTTTACTTATTCTACTTACCCTATCATAGTCCAGTTTTTATTACTTGTGTATGTATCTCCCATGCCCATTACTTATGGGAAGGGACTGTGCTATTTTAAAAAATCTTTGTATCCCAGTCCTTAGCATATTGTCTTGCCTTTAGCAGGATTTTAACAAATATTTATTGTTTTGTTGAATTTAAATTTTTTTTTGGCTTTTATTGGAGGGCATTTTGGGGTTAAGTGATTTGCCCAAGGTCACACAACTAGTAAGTGTTAAGTGTCTGAGGCCACATTTGAACTCAGGTCCACCCCAAATTGAATTCTTGTTAATAAGTTCTAGCAGGCTGCACAATCCTTTATAGACAGATCCTCCAACTGCAGAATGTCAAAATACAATTGCTGCAAAAAATTCTTAGTGGGAAATCCCAACTGACTACATTGTGTGTGTTTGTTTTTTTTAAATAACCACAGTACAATATCATATGAGATGTCCAGTACAAGAACAAAACAATGAAAAAAGGCTTAGATATTGAAGCATTCCATAGTAAAACTAAAGCTTTCAATCTCTAGTATTTGCAATTGGGGACCTGGGCCTTATTATTTGGAAGGACTGCTGGGGTGGTCATATTGTTTATACTCTACAGTCTTGAACAAAAGAATGGCAACATGTCTCAGGGAGCAGGAGATGACAGGGAAGCCATGAACATGATCTTGGACAGATCTTGGGAGAGAGTGGAGGATAGAAGGGCCTGACATGCTTTGGGCCTTCGGGGTCATGGGGAATCAGACACAGCTGGACAATAACCACAGAACAGTAGATGAATTTCTTAGCCCCTTTCATTGCTTTGCAACTAACAGCTCTTCCCTGTTAAATAATGCCAGGTAGGGTTGTACTTATGAAATTCCTTCTTGATCTAGGCTCCTGTGTCTGTGTCTGTTATACTTCTCCAGGACTTGGGAAACACAACACCCTTTCTCATCTGTATCATCTCCTCTCCACTTATACAATCATCACCCCGGGACAGGCCCTCATCACCTTTCACAGGGACTATTAGAATAGTCTTCTCACCGGTCTCCCTAACACAAGTGTCTCTCCTTCCCAATCCATCTCCCTTTCAGCTGCCAAAGTGATTTTTCCTAAAGTGCAGGTCTGCTCCATTACCTTCTACTCAATAAACTCCAAAGGCTCCTTATTACTTCCAGGGTCAAATATAAAATATTTAAAGCCTTTCACAGCCTTGTGCCTTCCCGCCTTTCTAGTTTCACATTTTGCTCTTTACTTTGTAATCCTTGGGCCAGGTATACCAATACTCCTACCCACCAGCTCTGTGGAATATCTCTGCTCCCTCTTGGCCTCCCCTTCTTAGCTCCCAAGGCTCAGCTCCAGTCCCATCCCCTTGTGTCTCCTCAGTAGGTATCTCATGTATGCCTTGTGACTTACACGTTGTCTTCTCTCTTAGCACGTAAGCCACTCAAAGACAGGGACTGTGTTTTTGCCTTTCTTTGTACCCCTGGTGCTTAACATGTGTTTGCTACCATTGAGCAAATGCTTAATAAAGGCTAATTGGCTGACTGCCCCTGGTCCTGCTGCATCTCATCTCCTCTGAGATGCCTGCACTTTTTAAATTAGGATCTCATGGTCACATGTGGTTACCTTTGAATGGAGGTACTAATGGCAGTGAGTCCTAGTGGACATGGCCGAAGCATGGCCCAGACACTCTTTTCAGGTAATGATGGAGGTTCTGAATTTCATTTTGTTTATTCAAGCAACAGTTCTCTGCAGCCTATCTCCTGGTGGAGAAATTAGCTTATCTCTTTGCCTTGGCCATAGGCCCCACCTCTCACCATGTGTAGCCGTCTTTTCAACATGATCCCAGAGAATGTGATTGGCTTAAATTTGTTAGTTTCATGCTACTCTATGCAGAAAGTTTTATTAATTATTAATGGATAATATGACTTGGAATATGCTAATTTTGCCCCATGTATTCTTGATTGGTATCTTGTAATTCTGTGGCCAGAAAGACTATGAAAATAGTCATATTGAGTGAGAGTAACCCAGGTCCTTATAATGCCATATAGCACATTATATTTTCTGGCTGATCAAATCATAATATGATTCAAATAAAGGCTGTTTCACTGAGCGTAGGCAAATGGGATATAGTCATGTAATTTTAATTTCTTTGGTCTAAGGAAGATTTTTTCGACTAAATAATATTTTGAGTTTTGTAAATAAGTAACTTATAAATACAGCTAATACAGAAGGCCACAAATACAGGGAGTACAAGTCTTTAAAGGGAGCTCTGGGAAATAAAAATTGCAGCATAGTCTAATGGAAAGAGCACTGGATTCAGGAGTCTCCAAAGCCCTGGGTTCCAGCCTTAGCTCTTCCATTTTCTAGCTGTTTGACTGTCACATAAGGATGATAATAATTGCATTACCTTTCTTGAGGGGGTTTTGAGGAGAAGGTTCTTTCAATAGCAAAGTACTATGTTTTTTGAATAACCAACCCCCCATAAATATAAGCTATTTTAATAAATCTTTATTATTGAATGCTATAAGTGTTCTAATCTGATGCCTCATAATGACAGTGGTAATGGTTTCTCCTGCCAGTGGATAACAGACTAACAGGTGGCACCAACCTGAAAAGGCAGTCACCAGATGCGGGCCTAGCTAGAAATAGACTTCTATTTCTATTGTATAAATTCTAGTTTAGCTAAATTTGTAGTGGCTGGCTCCTCACTAGATTGTCCTAGGGCTTATGAATTTTTCACTGTAGCAACTTTCAGAAGAACATCTTCCAACTGAGGGGATGTAGTCTATTTCAGTGGAGGGAGTAGATATCAATAAAATCACAGATCCTTGAAGTAGTATTTTTGTGAGTGACATAACCATGCTATAATTATACTTGAGGTATTTGAGTTTAGAGTAAATGTTTTAAGCAGTTTGTCGCAAATGAAAACATCTGTGTGTCTACATGGTAGAGTGAATTAGTTATCTACTTTCAGTTAAGGAATTTCCCCAAACTTTTTAGCTAGGATATTAAAATTTATCTTAAAAATTGGAAGCCCTCTTGAATCAGTCACACAGTACAAAGAACACTAGTTCTGGAGTTAGCTTGGTTCAGATCCCATCTTGGCTGCTCACTGCCTTGTGATTTGGGCAAGTCACTTAACTTTTCTGGGCCTTGATTTCCTCATCTCCAGAATGACAGGATTGGACTAGATGGCCTATGTGTTTCTTCCACATCTATATCTATGATGCTGGGATCTTGGAAACCTCAGCTCATCTCCCCAAAGGGAAGTGAGATAGTCTGTTTAGACTCAAAGATTTTGTGGCATTTTAACCCTTCTTTGCAAAACCATTTTCTTTCTGTCATCCTCTTTCAATGATTTTGTGGTTGTAGTTGAATCATTTCAGTTGTGTCCAACTCTTTATGACCAAACTTGGGGTTTTCTTGGCAAAGATAATGGAGTGATTTGCCATTTCCTTCTCCAGTTTATTTTGCAGATAAGGAAACTGAGGCAAATAGGATGAAGTGACTTGCCCCAGGGTCACACAGCTAGTAAGTGTCTAAAGCCGAATTTGAACTCTTCCTAACTCCAGGCTCAGCACCCTATCGACTATGCTACCTAGCTGCCCCCTCTTTCAGTAATACTTTATATATACATATGTAGTCAGTTTCAAAGCAACTAAGAAAATCATTGAAGAAATATTGTATGGCAAAGAGAAATAATACAACCCCTCAAAAAATTCCCCAACACTGACCTAAAAGCTAGGAAATCCAAGTTTTGCTCCTATTCTGCCATCATCTATTATCCTTGGCCAAACCACTTCAAATATCAGTTTCTCTATCTATAAACTAAAGAGGTTGGACTCTAAGATCCCTTCCAGGCCTAAAATTCTGTGTCTTAAGGTAAGGGCTCTTCTAATTCAAAAAATAAACATGAAAAGTGATTCATAACTAAAAAGTGGCCTTATATAAATATAATCTAGTCATTCTAATAATCTATAATTAATAATAGACAACCTCATTATTCTAGTTAAAATATTTTCTTTCTTTTGACTGTGTTATCTAAAAGTGAAAGTATATTGTTTGTGTGCTATTTGTATATTGCTTAAATTATAAAATCTTAGAAGTGATGGAGAATTCTCCCTGCCGATTATTAATGTAGAAATGTATGAAATTTACTAATTTGCATTTGAAACAGAAAATCACTACTGTTAAAAAGAGTCCATCCTTTGAATTGAATGTTTTAACTACTGTCTTTTCCTTCAAACTAGGTTCCTTTCTGATCTTATACTAAGTCTCAAGTTCTTATGGGCAACTAAGGGCCATCTGATTTTACCAAGAGTCAAGTCAAAGTTCAGTGAATAGGAAGTGGTAGGGGATTGATAAGAACATTTGATCCTCTTGTAGGGACAGTACAGGTTCCAGATTTGAAGAATGGTCTCCTAAGCCAAATCTGTATAGATAGGGTTAGTCTTTGATGTATTTTTTTTCCCTCTTGTGAGCATAGCTCTAAATAATTAAAAAGCTGGAAAATGCTAACGTGAGACATACCTGAGATGAATTTGTGTGAAGTTCTGGTGTAAATGTTTAATCTCTTCTTCTAGCCCTTGGGTATCTGTTTATAAGGCAGGTGGCTCACAATTGTAGCTCCAACATCCCATAAGTTGGCTGGAGTCGTGCACTGTCCTTGGCAAAACATTTGTGTTTAGAAGTGGCCCACCCAGTAAGTTTCTTGACACTATTTCTATACCTAGCAACCAAATGAAAGGAAAACATTGATTATATTGAACGAGAAACCAATAAAAACAACAGCACTCATCCAAAAAGCTTTCAGAAAGTGGTATGATAAATATAAGTTTCACCCAATCAGAATCAGGGTTAGTTTCTCCTATGTGATTGAAATAATGCTGAAGTTCTGTGGCCATACTTTTCCCTGTGTGTAATCTGCTGGTTTCTGAAACAGAAGCTGACAAGTGGCAACCCATTTTTATTTAATGGCACCTATTTCATCAAGTCCCAAGAAGGAATGGTGGGATGAAGCAAGAAAGTTTGCGTTTCATGGTTGGAAGCATTTGGTATGATAAATCTGAGGATATCTCACAACACATGCCTCTCAGATTACCTTGAATAAAGGGAGTTAGAGAAAACTGATCGGCCATCTATCTTTCACATTTCAAATCCTAAGGCTATGTCCCTGAGATGTTTTGGTTTGTGTTTCAAAAACACAGGAGGGGCTCTAAGATAAATGAGCTTTTTCCAAGAGTTTGAATCTAATTTCTCACACAAATGCATTGATTAATGATTTGACTATATCAAAAGCAGACCATGGAAATTATGAAGTGCCCATTTTGTGGCCAGGTTAAGAATGCTTTAATGATGATGGTAATGGAGGAATTGAAAATTGTACCTGGAAGATGGAAGACAAATCTTTTTAGTAAAGCTTGAATAGTTTTTCTGTAAAATAAAAATGTTTGTTTGAAGATCTATCACATTTATATCATTTTAGTGAAATACAGGGTTAACAAGAGGCCTGTATCCTAAAAAAAAAAAAAAAAAAGGTTTTCATGGCTGTCTTAAATTTGGGGCTGTGGCTATCCTTCAGTTTCTTTATAACAATTACAATCTGGCTGGGCTAGTGTATCCCGTAGTGCCATATTTCAATGATTGGGCCAGAATTACATCTGTTTCTTTTGCATCTTGTATTCCAATAACAGGTGTCCGCTGACTCCAGCTCCTCCATGAACTCCAATACACCCTTGGTGAGAATAACAACTCGACTGTCCTCAACGGCTGATGCCCCAATGTTGGCAGGGGTCTCTGAGTATGAATTGCCTGAGGACCCAAAATGGGAATTTCCAAGAGACAAGTTAGTATTTCTACTGAAAAGATACATATGAAACAAGCTTGTGTTTCTACAGCTGTCTTTTTGCACAAAGGTTTTACATTATATATGTATACATACATATGTCTATGGGTATATGCATATAATATATTCATTTGGGAGATATTCATTAAGCACCTGCTGTATACAAGATTTTGTGCTAATTATACTCTATTGCATAAACAAGTTCAGGTTTCTAGATACAATAGATTGACACTCTTCAGAACAGATCATGGGTCTGTTGATTTCGAGTCTTGAAGACACACTATAGCCAAGATTATAAATCAAGTACAGACCGAGATGGAGTGGTAAGATCAGAAGACGGATTGGGGAATTTAACAAATCTCTCTTTTAAGTCTTTCATGGGTGTTAGAGTTTGACTGATGTTAGAAATATAAGAAGCAAAGATACTGACCCTGTTTCTGGGCTGAATGAACTATTTCCTGTAATGAAATTCCTGGTTTTGGGAGGTGAACAAATTCTTCCAAAACAACATGTAGTAAGCAGATACTTATTTCAACTAACTCTTACCTAGAAATCCTTGAAGAGTTGATTTGTCTCCCAACGATATATAGTTATACATGTACAGCCAGTTCTGCATTCACACACTTAGCTTTCACCACATGATTTTATTAGTAACCTCATTTTCACTTTTGTGATAGCAGCTGCACAAATTTGGGGTTGTACGCAGTAGAGGAAAAATTGAGAGACACAATGGGCAAGTTTATATGCACAAAAAAGGGGGAAAGTATTTATAAAAGCATTCCTGAATCTGCTCCAGAAAGTGCTAAAGTAACATCTGAGGTACACAACGAGGGAATAGAAAATTGGGAAAGGGGCTATATTTGTGGGTAAATGAGCTGGTGGTCATCCCTGCCCTTTGATTGGAGGAGGTGCTCACCTCCCCTGCTGCCCTTGCTGCTGGACCCAAGTGGCTGGACCTGGGTTCTGGGCTGGGAGGTCAGAGATGGCAGGTGTTACCCCCTTTCCATTTTTGACCTTGAAGGTTCTTCTGGCATCACTATCCTTGTACCTCCTCCTGTCTTAGTTGCCTGTCCTCTCCTCTGCAGTTTTTGGGTTATTTCGTGGTTACTGTGTTAGGAAAAGTGAATATTATCTGAATTAATGTTTTGTTATAAAGAATTGCTTGCAGAAAACTGTTTTCCATGCTAGAAAACTAGCAAAAAAAGACAAGTTTTTGGTGGTCATGGTAATCTAACCCCCTATTTCCCATAGATTCACTGTATCAACATTTGCATTGTTGACTTTCTTGCCATTTTCTAGGAATGTTATCCCTACAAAAGTTGAGGATTGACTTTACACATACATATGCATATAATCATATATATGTATATATGCATATAATGTTATTTTTATTGAGAGCAATCTATAGAAACCACACGTCATTTATTTTTTAAATTTTTTTTTCGCTTTTTGGAGGGCAGTTGGGGTTAAGTGACTTGCCCAAGGTCACACGGCTAGTTTTTGTGTTAAGTGTTTGAGGTCGGATTTGAACTCAGGTCCTCCTGACTCCAGGGCTGGTGCTCTATTCACTGTGCCACCTAGTCGCCCCAACCATATGTCATTTAGCAACTATAACATTAGAAATACAGTCTAAAATAGGCAGTTGTAAGTTATTCATTTAAAAGGTAAAGGAAATCATCCTCCTATTATGGATTGTAATTCCTTTCAATATACCCTAGATATTGTGATATAATGAAAAAAAGTTCTGAAAGACTCAGGCATATCTTGGTCCTAAACCTAATCACACCACTGACTGTGTGACCTTGCTCCAAGGAATTAAACCTCCCTTTGTCTTTTTCTGTTTGGTGTCTGAGGTCCCTCCCAGCTTAAAAGTTCCACGTATGATGTGATGTATACAATATAATCACGCAGTTCACTAGACTGTTGTAACTGTCATCTATAATATCGTCAGTAGTGGAAGTTCAAATTCCTGACTTGGTTTGCCTTTACAGAAGGGTTACACTGAATATGGAAAATCTGAGTACTGGACGTTTAAAAACAGATTTCAGTGAAAATGTAGGTGGAGCTGATTTCTAATGAAAGAAGGCTACTTAGAGACCGTTTATTAGATTGGGGGCCCACACTTGCACAATGAGGGGATTGTTATGCTTACAGCCACAGTGCAATAGGGCATAAATTAGCCATTTTTCCAATGCAAATGTTTATTTTCTGCCAAGATGTTAAATTCAATTTTAATTCTGGAGAGAAAGCAGAATGACCTCAGCATAGCATATACTGCCTTTCAGTCTCTATGTTGACCCTTTTCAAACCATTGTATACTTAACTTAAAGACTGCTTACTATTGGTAGTTAGATTCCTTACCACTCTATGCTCAACTTACAAAACCATATTCCTAGGTATTCCAAAGGCTTTTCCATCAGGGAATATCTATTTCTGTTATTTTTCCGGTAAGGCCTAAGGACAATATAAAACTATCTGCATGGAGTATAGAAAGCTTCCAAACCT
This sequence comes from Petaurus breviceps papuanus, assembly GCF_028583685.1. NCBI lineage: Eukaryota > Metazoa > Chordata > Mammalia > Diprotodontia > Petauridae > Petaurus > Petaurus breviceps. The sequence goes on along the minus strand of NW_027186296.1, from coordinate 99,550,712 downwards.
GGAAACTTAAGATATTTGTTGGTCCCAATTTGGAGTATCTTAGTTATTATACTGAAGTCTAAGGCTTTTTTGAATTGTTGTGTCAAAACAAAATTACCTCCTACCCCATCCCTTGTTTTTATTTTTCTCTCCAGCTGTAGATTTACAGACACAGTTGAAATTTGTTTAAGATCTGCATTTTAAACAAGCTGGCAAGTGGAATTTGAGACGCACATGCCCACAAAGCTTCTAGTCTCTCTGTGTTCCAGTTGATCATAATTTAAAGCAACCTTGATTTTCTGGGGGCTTAAAACTGAAAACAATGTTGATAACTTGCCTTTTTCTAAGACATTCTCAAAATACTAAAATTGAGCTGGATCAGGATGTGAAACTTCTTAATCAGACTTGACCAGCTCACTAACAAGGATACCCTGAGAGCTTGAATCCTCAATTTAATAGCCTTGCCCACAGTAATTGACATTTACTTACAACGTCACTAAGAAAATACTAAACCTAGTGTGTACCCTATGTCTCATTAGTTCCATATGATAAATGCTCTGTGCTCAAGCAAGCTGTTGAAAGATTTTTATATTTAGTTCTGGAATTTCACTAGCTCTGTCCCTTCACCAGATGCTGTGTGCTAATCCCCTATTTACACATTTAGGCTGACGCTGGGCAAACCCCTTGGGGAAGGTTGCTTTGGGCAAGTCGTAATGGCAGAAGCAGTGGGAATCGACAAAGACAAGCCAAAAGAAGCAGTTACCGTGGCAGTGAAGATGTTGAAAGGTGAGTTGAGGGAAGGGGGTTAACCTTGGGCAGGGGGTGCAGGGGGGAGGGAAGAGGGGTAAAGCAAGCTCTATCAAGAACCTTTCTTTTGTAGCATCTGAACTCTATCATAGTAGGAGGTCAGAGAGCACATAGCTGACCTAGAGGTTGAGAAGTTTTCAGTATAAATCAGTGTCTCTGACAGCCTATTTATCTTGAGAAGCGTATATTTACAAGTAAAGCATAGCCGCATTAGAATTTGGTGGCTTTTTACTTCAGCCATTGCAGAATATCCAGGCGACAGTAGGTCTTTATTTTCCGTCATCATTTTTTTATGAACTTAGCACTAAATTGAAAGGGTGTTGGAACAGTCGGTCTAAGGGGTCCACAGATTCAGCACATTTAAAAGACTTTTAAGCCTTGGTCTTAAAGAGGCTGTTAGGATGCAGAGTGGGAAAGGTACACATTGGATCAACTAGCTGTAAGTTTTGTTTTGCTTTAGAAACAAAGAGAAATGAAGCTGGCTGGGGAAATCACTTAAAACTCAGAAATGAACTTAAATGAACACCAGCGCTAGTAGTGTAGATCCTTCTGGGACATTTAAACAATTACCCAAAAATGTAAACGCTCAGCTGCTTAATGGGAGTTTGAACATTTCTGCATTAACCTTCCAACCCTACTTTAGGCTTTCATCTGCAGCCCTCGACTGTCACCCATTAAGTTAACTCCTGGCTCCTCTGCTCTGTTGGCGCAGCAATTAGAGGAAAGTGTCCTGGATTACTCCAACCATCCACCTCCTTTGCTTCTACTCAGATGCTGCTGAATGGAGCAGGGGACTTTCTGGACTCATATTTCACTTAAAAAATGGGGGTCATCCCCAGAGAACTCCTCCTTTTTTCTCTCACATGCTTCTGATGTCCTCCCCACTATGTTTTCCTACAGATTGCCCCCATAACACCCAACATTCTTCTTTTAATCTTCATTCTCTTCTTCTCTACTTACCTTCCTGGTTGCCTACAACATACTCATATCTCCTCTATCCTTAAAAATATCCACAATTCCTCCTGCCATTTACGCTGTTGCCTTATATCTCTCCTTCCCTTCCCAACTAAACTTCTTTTTTCTTTTTGGAGGGGGAAGGGCAGGGCAATTGGGGTTAAGTGACTTGCCCAAGGTCACACGGCTAGTTTTTGTGTTAAGTGTCCTCCTGACTCCAGGGCCGGTGCTCTATTCACTGCGCCACCTAGCCGCCCTCAACTAAACTTCTCAAAAAAAGTTATTGATACTATATATCTCCACTTCCTTTCCTAATTCTCTTCTAAACCTTCTTTATTCTGGTTTCTAATCTCATTATTCAAATGAAAGGGTTTTTTCCATAGTTATCCATGATGCCTTAATTACTAAATATAACGGCCCTTTCTCATCTTTATCCTATATGACTTCTTTGTACCATGTTTCCCCGATAATAAGACACTGTCTTATTAGTTTTTTTGGACAGAAAAACACCAGAGGGCTTATTTTCAGGAGAGGGCTTATTTTAATGAACATTGACAGCAATTTTAATAAACAGGTAAATGTGAACAAAAAAATGTACCTTTATTCAATAATGAATTCAATAAAGAACAGGATGACGCGCTCACTGCTGCAGCTCTGATTGGATGCAGCTCAGAGCGCGGCGTGCGTTTCACCCGGGAGGAGGGGGGAACGGTGCATACAGAGGGTACTGTAATGTAGTGTGTAGCGCAGGGGATCACCTTCACTACAGTAGCAATCTCAATAGGGCTTATTTTCGGGGGAGGGCTTATTTTAGAGGAATCTTACACAGTAAGGGGAGGGCTTATTTTCGGGATAGGTCTTATTATCAGGGAAACACGGTAGTATTTGACACTTCTGGTCACCTCTTCCTGAATATTCTCTTCTCTCTGGGTTTTCATCTCTTGGTTTTCCTCCTATCTCTTTATCTGCTCAGTTTCCTTTTATGGATCTTCATCCATGTCATGCCCACTAACTGTGGGTGTCCCCCAAGGCTCTGTCATGGGTCCTTTTCTCTTTTCTTTATAGTCTCTCATTGGTGATCTTGCCAGCTCCCATGGGTTCAGTTAACGTCTCCATGTAGACAACTCTCAGAGTCCTTATCTCCCCTTTGAGATCTCTATTTGATATTTCAAAGTGAACCCCCAAAGAAAGACTGCATCCTTATATGGCTTTGACTCTGGTTACACTCCGAAACTCTGTTTCCTGTCTATACATATGCCTTACTTTACATGTAAGAAGGTAAAAATGAAAGTTAGCCCCCTCTCTGAAGCTTGCAGTCTTAGAAAGTTTCTTGGAGGACAGAAAGGTTGTTATGTCCCAGGGCCACAGAGCCTTGCTAGTTCTCTATCCATTATGTAATGCTGGCTCCCATTATACTTCTGTGTGTGTGTGTAACGTAGTGTGTATATATGTATAATTTATATGTGCACTTATGTATACATATATATGCTTATGTTTGTATTTGTATATATAAAATTAGACAGACTAATAGAAGACCAATCTGTAAGTTACTAAAGGATATGTTTTTTAGTGTATTTATCTTTGAAGTTGGTGCAAGGGAGAAAGAAAAATGTCCTTTGGTTCCACTGGAATGCTCAGTTGGTTAGATCAAGGGCAATGTCAGTATAACCCCTCTCCCATGCATATGTATAGGCTTTTAAATAATGGTTTTGTGTCCCACTCATTCCTAAGCTCCAGAGTCCCAAATGCAGGATTACTAGGGATCAACCTGACTGCTATCACCTGACAACAATCTTTGGCAATGCTGTAGCCCAGTAGTGGTGTGCTAATGTATCTGCAGAGACCAAATGTTATGCCTAGTTTTTGCTTCACTTTTCATCCCTCTGCAACTGCCATGAATTTAGCTGCCATGGAAGAGATTGGAAGGAAGCAGGCCCTTCCCCCACCCCACCCCCAACACCTCCCGGCCCAAAGACTTAGAAAGATACTAGTCCAAGAGTCTGTTTGGCTTGCTTTGCCCTAGAACCCCAAAGGAGATTACATCCCTTTAAGAGCTGTGATGCTGGATGGAGAAAGGAATCCCCAGTTCCCTGTCTGTAGACCAGACATGCCTCACTTTACATAATAGAAAGTAAAACGTTTTATGTAAATCAAATTATATTTCAAGCATATTAGGGAATTTCACTATTTAAAGGAATCCTTTACATGAAACCCTTTCATGAAATCAATTATTTTCTTTGTAAAACCCAGGTTTTATATGTCGGATTGGCTTAAAACAATGTATGCCTGTAATGCTTTCATCACTAATAATGTCTTACACTTGTTAGGACCTGACTATGAGGCTTTTTATTTAAGACAAACCTTTCCAATTGAAAGTTCTAAGAAGCTTTATTGTGTTTTGAAAAATGTTCTGTTCCTACTTATATTCTTTCTATCCTGGATGTAAAGTGTTTTTTAAAACAAATTTTTATGAATACTTTTTGTTTCTAAATCACTTTTTTCTCTGTGTATCTTCCCCAACTCCTCCCAGATGATGCTACTGAGAAAGATCTTTCTGACCTAGTATCAGAGATGGAGATGATGAAGATGATAGGAAAACACAAAAATATCATAAATCTTCTTGGAGCCTGTACCCAGGATGGTGAGTTTTACACACACACACACGCACACACTCACACACACACGCACACACACACACACACTCACACACAATTTTTGACTAAGCCATGTTTTTGTCTTGACACTGCTGTGCTTATCATCAGATTTTAAACAAATGGTTATGCTGTGTTATGATTTAAATGCACTCAATATTTGTAATATAGTTCTTAAGATTGATTCAATATCAGAAGAAAATCGTTTCACAGCCTTGACACAAAAGGGAACTTTGGAACATTTGAAATTCTTTGACATCCTATAAAAAGAGTGGGTTGTGGTATAATTTTATTTTAGGCAGTAAGATTATATGATGCTGCCAGTACACAGGCGTCTGCATTTTAAAAGATAGTTTCCATATTTGAATGTGCAATTTCCAAATAACAAGGGATAGACTTCAAGGTATGGTACTGTATTTCAGTTGAGAAAATTTTGGGAGACCATATAAAAATTGGAATGGATGTCTTTGCTAATCATATAGTCTCCTGAATTAGATCAGGGAGGGAAAAGATGACTATAAGAATACATAGTGTTCTTTCCTGAGTGAAATTTGAAAGTCTCTTACCCATTGAAAAGCCTTTTGGGGCACCATGACTAAAAACTATTTGCTTAACATTAGCGATGGGTTTCTCTTATACTGCAGGTCCACTGTATGTGATAGTTGAGTATGCTTCTAAAGGAAATCTACGAGAATACCTCCGAGCCCGGAGACCCCCTGGGATGGAATATTCATTTGACATTAACCGGGTACCAGAAGAACAGATGACTTTCAAAGACTTGGTATCCTGCACATACCAACTAGCAAGAGGCATGGAATATTTAGCATCACAAAAAGTAGGTTATTTGCCTTTAAAGTACTTGGTGAAACCAAGCTAAAATATCTTTGAAGAAAACAGACTAATTGAAAGACCATATTTTTGTATCAGTTGCTTTCTTGTCTTTTACTACTTGGAAGACTTTTCAATGTATTACTCTTATTAGCATATATTAATGAAAATGTTAAGAACAAAATCTTCCTTGCAAAGGTAAAGTACCACTATAGTATCATAAGTAGAGGTAACTAAAGTTTTTTGGAAATAAAATTAGCTTAAAGAGACAGAATTTTGATTGAATCCTTCCCTGTTCTGTTTTATGAAATTTGGGGAGATTGCTGTTGTTTAAATGTATTTACTTCCTGATGATTGTTTTGCTTCTGTGTATCTTGCTGTTAGAGGTAACCTGGCATCGAGCATAGAGCTCTAGACTCACTCACAGAAAGATGTAGGTTCAGATACTGTCTCTGATACTACTAGCTGTTTGGCCCTGGCCAATCATTTATCCTCTCTGACTTTCAGACAACTCCCTTGGACTTATCTCCAAAGTCTATAATCTGATCTTTGGTGGAGGAAGTTCCCTGTGCTGAAGAAACCTCAACTCTTTTGAGTATTTGAGAATTATTTTGCTAGAGAATTTTTTCAACACAGACTTTGAGTATGAGGCTTGGGATTTTATGGATCTTGGAGGACAACTGAGAGTTTTAGTGGTACTAAATATTCTAGGAAACTCACTTGTATCTCTGAATATAACTCCAGTTCAAGGGAAAAAAACCCATTAAGTATCATTATTTGTATTACCATTCATAATAGTGAACTGAAATTGTATGACCCTATAAAGTTAGATGTTGCCCGACTCTTACTTATATAAAATTATAGTTATGCTTGCTGCTGTGAAATTATGAACATTTTAAATCATTCCCAATCCAATTGGAGAGGTAACTTGTAATATATTCTATCAGGTTTGGCTGAATTGTCTATAGAAACACATACACTCTTCTGGGTCACCTTAGTTTTCGCCAATGCAGGGGGAGGGAAAGGGGTGAATTAGCTGCCTATGCATTGTCAGGGATTGTCAGAACTTAGTAGGAATATGGCTTAGTCTTGAGAGAGCTTTAGTATTTCTCATTCAAAGATACAATTGTAAGATTATAGGTGGATATCTCCATTCACTCTGTCTAGTAGTCTAGGTTTGCATATAGCAAGTACTTATGAGACATTTGTTTAAATGAATTAATACACTGCTCAATTCATGACTGGATGACATCTTTCCTTGGTGCTCAGTAGAGGGAAGAAATGGGGGAAGTGGGGCTATGTAGGAAACTTTGGGGTGAGTTGTCACCAGCATATCTCCTGCATTAAAATAAGAGAAGAGAAACTTTTGCATTTACATTGCTGCTAATTATGCTTCAAAGCATGAGATCCCTGCCTTCTGCCAAGTTTGAGCTATCCATATGATCCTCTCTCTCCCAAATATTCCCCTATTTCTCTCTTCCTCTTGTGAAGTATGTATATTCTTGGGGAAGAACACAGTCATACCAGTTTTACAAAAGAAGAGACTGAAAAAGAAGGTACAAATTAATGTTATACTAGCACATCACTGGAAACTATTTAGGGACTACGGCTCTAAAGATAAGCTATCCAGGGACAGGATTGGAAATGAGTGACTGAGAGATTGTAATGATTACTTTTGGTGATAACTATTGTACTGGAATGGAAAGAAAGAATTCTGGATCTTTTGGAGAGAGAGGAGTGCAGGTAGTTCAAGGGTATGATGACTTCAGGGGATTGTTTTGGTGCAAATTGGACTCAAAGATTAAACTGAGAATGAACTGGGATTCCTGTCAGCCAAAGTATGGATCATTTTAAGGTTCTAGAAAGGAAATAAAAGTATACAAAGTAGTTGTGCAGTATGATTGTTGGCTGGTTTTGAACAAAAAAAAATAAATATCCGAGTCTTAGATCTATTTGCCAAAACCATGCTGTTTTTAGGCCGGTTTCACAAAATGGTTGGGTTTCTTTTTGATGAAACCCTAAGCATCCTTCGTATATAGCTGTATGTAACTTCCCAGTTGACCCTTGAAGGTTTATAGTATACTCTTTGACCTTTGCACCCCATTGGCTTTCACTCAGTACAGAAGAGAAAATAAAAGTGACCTAACTCCTCCAGTTAACTATTTGTGGTTGAGAGCTTTGACTTTATCGGGGGAATAACAGGAAAGGGAAGGGATTTTGTTTTGGATTCTTAGTATTAGACTTATATTCTGTTAGCCTAAGGAGCTATCACTCCACTTGTGTGTTTGAGAAAATGGGTATATCAAATGGCAGAGCCTGCAAAGAAGCCCAAAGAATCCCTGTACAATGGTTAGTCAGTGTTAAACAAAATACTAGGTCCTTCTGCATGGCCTTCTTTACAGATGCAAACAAATGTCCCATCTCTAGGGACAAACTGTGAAAGTTTGGCTCAAGGCATGGAGATTAATTTTACAGAAGCATCGAAACCTAGTAATAATTAACCAATTTTAACCCAAGCTGAGAGCACACTGATAGGATTCTCAAGAAAGTCTCAGAGTTCTAGCTCCCAGTCTAGCCAGAAATGGATGTCATTAGTTATTTTTTTTCTGTTTTCCTACTTTCTGATCTAAGCTTACATCAAGAGTGCTAGAAGTATGTGAAAATGAAGAATAATTAAGAAAGTAAAAATATTAAAATTGGACTTTTTAGTGGAATGGCCCATGGAAAAGTAGCCTTACTTAACTTGCATGGAATGAATTAGGGATTCTTTTGAGATAGCTGTCCTATAACCTATGGCATGTAATAGTCTTATTTAATTAATCAACCACCCAGCAAACAAGCATTTATTAAGTACCTTCTGTGTTCCAGGCACTCTGCTAGGTGCTTAGAATACAAATACCAAGAAGGAACCAATCACTCCTGTCAAGAAAATTGCATTAAATAAGGGGAAAATAGTAATAATTTACACATGCATGCATGTATGTGTATGTAGATATACATTGTGTGTACATGTATATAGATATATATAAGTATACACAGAATAAATAAAAAGAGAACATATACATATAAATTCAAAGCAGTTAAATAAAAGGTAGTTTGGGGAGCTCACCAACAGTTGTGGCAACCAGGAAAGACTTCATATAGAAGGTGGTACACATTTGTAATAATGTTTAACACTATTAGGATAAAACTTTAGATAATAATTTTTATTTCCAGTCATTACTATAAGACAGTGCATTAAGTTTGGGCATCAATAATTTGCCAAAACATTTATAAAATCATAAAATAGTTATTCTATCCACTTTGAAGCAGGAAAAATAACAATAATAGCAAATTACTTTGATAAAGCTATAGAATTAACCCCCTGAGTGGTAGAGGCGAAAGGGATTTATTGGAAAATGAAGATGGTATAAAAACCAAACATACCAATAATTTTTTTTAAAAAGAAAAAAAAAGCCATTAAGTCAGTTTTAGAAAACCAAGGAGAAAAGATAAGAGAAAATCCATTCAAAATAACAATAGAATGAATGGAATATCTGGGAGTTGAACTGCTAAGACACATAAAAGGTTTATATAAAACTGCAAACTACTCTTCATAGAAATAAAGGAAGAATTATGCAATTAGAAAGATATTCACTGCTCATGGTTAGACTGTGTCAAAGTAATGAAAGTGATAATAACATGTGAATGAATTTGTAGGTTTAATATTATTAGATCAACTTTTTAAGTCAATAATTTCTAGAATTAAACAAAATAATAGCTATTCATTTAGAAGAATTCCTTAGAATCTCAAGGGAAATAATGAGAAAAAACATGAATGAAGGAGAATTGAATTACTAGATTTCAAACCATCATATAAAATGATAGTAATCAAAAGTATTTTGTACTAGTTGCAAAACAGTATAGTAGACCAGGGAAACAAATTCAGTAAGTAATAGAAGCAATGGTAGACTAGTACATAATGTAAGAATATAAATTATTGTAGAAAAACTTTTTTGATAAGAACTGCTGAGGAAACTGGAAAGTAGGTTGATATAAATTAGACAATGGTTTTAATAGAAGCTAGCATTTACATAGCACTTTAAGGTTTGCAAATAATTTTACATATTATCTTATTTGACCCTTATAACAACTCCATGAGATAGGTGCTATTATTATCCCTTTTTTACAGATGAGGAAATGGAAGCCAAGAAAGATTAAGTAACTTGTTCAAGGTAATACAACTCCTAAGTATCTGAGGGGGAATTTGAACTCAGGTTATCCTGACTTCAAGTCCAACACTCTAACGACTGCACTACCTAGTTTCCTATTTAGATGGTCATCTTATACGGCAATAAGATCAAAATAAATACATGGCTTTTATATATGTCATATTTTTTTAAAATTGAGGCTAAGGGGAGGTACCTTTTATAACTATAGCTAATTAAGCAAATAAAGGATATAGGATATCATAAAAGATGAAATTGAACTAAAAAAATTAAAGAAGTTGGGACAACCTGGGCAGAATGTTTACTATATCAGGTATATGTTATTTATTATATTTCTTCTTTGGTGAGAAAGTTTCTCTGAATTCTTCTTCCCTCTTGCCCCCAATTATGATGTAATGATAGAAAGCATCAATAAAACATTGAAAAAATAAATCAGGCAGTGATAACTTATCTTTGACTGGAAAGAAAATAACTTCCCATTTTCTGTGATGTAAAACATGACATTTTCTCACTGGTGTGAAATAGCTTTCTTTAAATTGTACTGTTTAGTGGAATGACCCGTGGAAAAGTAGCCTTACTTAACTTGCATGGAATGAATTAGGGATTCTTTTGAGATAGCTGTCCTATAACCTATGGCATGTAATAGTTTTATTTAATTAATCAACTACCCAACAAACAAGTAATTATTAAGTCCCTACTGTGTTCTTTGTATCTTTTCAGTGCATTCACCGAGACTTAGCAGCCCGAAATGTTTTGGTGACAGAAAACAATGTGATGAAAATAGCAGATTTTGGCTTGGCCAGAGATATCAACAACATAGATTACTATAAAAAGACCACAAATGTAAGTAGATGGTGACAATGATCCAAGGGACAGCATCTTTTTAGATAATAGATTATAGAATTTAAAAACTAGAATGAACCTTTGTGATCTCTTTCTTCAAGGGTGGTACATTGACTGTGCAGTCAAATGACCTTGGTTCCAATACTGTGCTTTCTTAGGCAAGTCCCAACTTCTCTAGGCCTTAGGGTACTCCTGCACAAAACAACAAAGTTGGACCAAATGGTCTCTGACATCTCTTCCAACTCTAGCTTGACTTAGTTTTCTTATCGCAGTTCCTCTTTCTTCAGATTTGTTGCACGTTACCATGCCCACTGCTGAACACCCTTCACTAGGGTGTTCAGGTATCAAGAATAAATTCAATTGTTATATAAGTTTAGAGGATAAATTCATCATCATATTGTCACTTACTTCCTCCATTCTGGATCCCACTGTGGGTGGATACTGGAGTAATATATCATAATACTAGACCGACACAGATATCCTTTGAATACCACACACTTTGATGCCAATGCAAAGGAAGAGATTTAGGGTCTAAGAACTATACCACCTTTCTTATCCTCAACCAGTCTCCTAAGCACTCATTCCACTAAATACCTTCTCATCACCAAGTATAGGCCTATTTGGTCAAAAGCTATACTTCATTCCCCTTACCTGGTTGCCTTAAATTCCATAGGGCAAAGGGCAGTACTTGGGTCAGGGGTTTCCCATGGCACTAGTGCTTTCCAAAGGGACTCTCTCCTGCTCTTCCTTTCATCTTTACCTACTTCTCCCCTCCACATTGTCTCTTACTGTCCTTCCCACATTTTTTAAAAAAGGGAAAAATGGTTGAAGATTGAAATTGGAAATAGTTACTTCATATTAGAAGCTGCTAATGAGTTGTAGCCATGACCCAAAGCAGAAGTATCAAACCATGGCCCCCCAAATTCCCCAGTGCTTCTCAACCAGATTATAATTGGTAAATGTTTAACAAAATAAATAAAAATGCAATTCAACATACATAATGCTAATTTGTGGTTTTCAAAGTCACAGTGATCTGTTTCTATTTGAGTTTGACACCACTGACATAACAAAAAGGAAACCAGCCTTGAAATCAGAAAGATCAGGGTTCAAATCCTACTTCTCACCCATACTGACTATGTGACCTTGGGCAAGTCACTTAGCAACTCTCTAATATTGATTGTATAGACAGTGTTACCTTGCACTGGTTGAAGAAACTTCCTCATCCAGAACTTTACTATCTCAAAGAAATCTCAGTCCCATTACCTAAATAAATGACAAGCATTTTATTGTAGTTGCTCTTTCCATGTGAGCTCTTTTAGAGAAGTAGCATGGTATTTTGGGGGCAGCTTGGTAGCACATAGACAATATCAGGCATGAAATCAGGAAGACCTGAGTTCAAATCTGGACTCAGACACTAGCTGTATGACCCTGGGCAAGTCACTTCTGTTTGCCTCAGTTTTCTCATCTGTCAAAAGAACTAGAGAAGGAAATGACAAACTACTCTAGTATCTTTGCCGAGAAATGAGGTCACAAAGACTCAGACACAACTGAAATGATTAAACAGCAACAACAAAAATGATATATTGGAAAGAAGAAATCCTGCCCCTGATGCCTACAACTTGTGTGACCCTGGGCAAGTCACTTAACTCACCCCCCCTGTTAAAATAAGAGGGTTGTCCTAGGTGGTCTCCAAGGCCTTTCTAGCCCCAGAGCTACCATCCTGATTCCTTGTCCCTCAAGAGGGAAGCTCCTCAGAAGAAAGATTAAGGACATAAAACTTTCTGTGTCCATTTTTGCTTTTCAGTTATAATAATAAGGGAAGGTGAGACATGAACACAATGACTCTCCTTGTTTGAACTGAGAAATAAGTCTTTTTAAGAGGTTATCTATGACTCTAAAAAAAGTGGCAAAACATTAACAAGCCCAGATCTGCACCATAATCCTTACTGGGGGTGGTTTCTACTCCTTTGTGTAATAGATGAACAGCATCAAAATGTATTTTTTAAAAACCAAATCAGATGTATCTGGGCTGATATAACTTAAGGTAAATATCTTTTTTTTTTCTTTAATGTGACTTCTTATTTTTTTCCTCCACTATCTATAGGGACGGCTCCCCGTCAAATGGATGGCTCCCGAGGCTCTTTTTGACAGGGTGTACACACATCAGAGTGACGTGTAAGTAAGGCTACCTTTCCTTCCATGTCTTATTTGGGTTGAAGTTTGAAAATATTGAATTTTCTTCGGCTTTCCTCATCTTTAAGTGTTTGCTGCATTTCACACATTAATAGAAGGTGCAGGAGGAGTCAGCCTTAGAAAGTAAGGATTTTATGGTAGACCGGTAACCAATGTTCTGTTACTAATCTGCCTGGCTTCAAAGCACATGAAAGGTGGAAAATGCTAACCTCCTTCTGTCAGTACGGAAGCTTTCCCCCCTTGAACTTATTTACGGATGTACGGCGACAAAGCACCTAAGTTGTCAGACTCTTGGCATATACTTAACTTCCTTAAAAAAAATAATCCTAAAACTTTTCCCATTCCACTTCAGTTTTCTTTAATTAATCTTTTTCTGCCTTGTTAAAAACAAGGCATATTTATGTGAGGTGGAGTTAGTTTATATGGCTTCCAAAAGCCCTGCCTGCTGTATTTATTCTGTGAAAGGTTTCCTGGTATATATAATCTTACCATTTCTGATAAAATGCCATAGAAGATGGCAATGAAGATTCTGTGGCAAAGTCAGCATTCTACTAAGAGGAGTGTGTGTGTATGTGTGTGTGTGTGTGCGTGTGTGTGTGTGTGTGTGTGTGTGTGAATCAGTGAGAGAAGACTCGACACTCATATGATTTACAGAATTCAGATTTGGAAATTTGGAAAATATTCCTGGCTTTCTGTTAAAATCAACTCTGCCATTTCTTCTTCTGAAATGTAATCAGCCAGCTTTACTTCTCCATACTAAAATGCCAGCATAAATGACCAGGATTTCACAGCTGTAATTAGCTGGGTCATTCCAATCACAAATCCTTCTTTTTTTTTTTCTGAATCATCTTGGAAATTCAGGCTTTTCTGCTTCATTTACTGTAGCAGTGGTGGCTACACTGATCTAGGCCTAGAAATCCCAAATGGTAACCTTAGAGACTCTCAATGTGAACATAGGCATTTTCCCTTATAATACTTTTAAAACTTTATTTTTCTTTTGTGAAACTCTCCTGACATGTTGGGTTGTCCTCTGAGTAAGCGGACTGGAGGCGCTGAATTCTTAACTTCTAATCCAGGCTCTATGCTAACTCCCTCTGTGACCTTTGCAAGTCACGTAACCTTTGTGCCTCAGATTCTCCACCTGTCAAATGGGGATAATGTTAACTCACAGGGCTCTCTGCAAGAATTAGTGAGCTGGCCCCATTCTGTCATCTGCCTATACTGGTACAGAACTACCCTTGTGGTCAGTCATGTGGGAAGATTGAAGAATTAGGCTGAACATCGAAAAAGGGCTTTGAAGATAAAGAGGGTTTAGCTCCTCAAGCTGGTAACTCTATCCACCAAAAAAAAATTAATTGGTGGGTATTTCATTTGTTTAAACTGGTTTGAATACTCTAGAGGAAAATTCTGTCAGAACACCCATGTGTCATCATTCAGTGTCTGTATAAATATTGGGCCATGCTCATTGTAGAAGTAAAAGAGTGTGTGAAGATTAATTTCCAGGAAAGTCTATTCACTTGTTTTTCAAAAGCAAGAAAGGGCTGTGTGTTTGTTTATTTCTTTAAAAAATGGGCCATGTTTAAGATTCTTTGGATGTATTATACCAATCTGTTCATGCTTGATTTTCTTCTTTTTCTGCAGCTGGTCATTTGGGGTGTTAATGTGGGAGATCTTCACTTTAGGGGGATCACCCTATCCAGGAATCCCAGTGGAGGAACTCTTTAAGCTGCTTAAGGAAGGCCACAGGATGGACAAACCAGCCAACTGTACCAATGAGCTGTAAGGACTATTGTATACTCTGGGGGTGGTGCTACGATTTCATCACACTCAAACTGCATGTCCTGATTTATTTAAGTTGTATAAGCCACTTGATTATCTAAACATGCTATAAGAAAGAATAATTGCTGAAGCTTTCTGGGCTCAGTCCCAGAACCAAGATTGATGGTTATACTGACAACCATTACTTGCTCACAAAAGAAAGAGACATCATCGTTAGGTATATGGAATAAGACTTGGACCTGTTGTCTTTAAATCATGCTACGAGCTTTGTTTCCTTTCAAAGGACTCCCCTTTTCTAGTATTGTATCTTCTCACTCACTTGCCAACAGTACATTTTTCTGTCATGTTCATCTTTCATCAGAAATAGATTCAGAATTATATTTCTAAGATGTCCTTGTGTACTAGACAGAAAGTCATGGCTCCTGTCCCCTTAGGTTCCCAAGGTGAACCTCCCTGCTCCAGGATTGTGTATGGGCTTGCCCAGCTAATGGAGAACAGATCCTTCATAAGCCCATTGAAGTTTCATAGATGTTGATATCACTGGTTAATACATAAGCCTTTCCTAAAAGCTGAGTTGATCATTATCTGATTGACAGTAGGTTGACCCAAAGATAAAAATAAGTTATGGATTCCATCTTTAGAGGGTTAAACATGATTACAAGGCCATTAGAGGTGGTTCAATGTATACTTTGCTTAAATACAAACTAAGTGAATCATTAGTGATATGCGTGCCTTCTGGGCAATGTGATCTCTCTATGGAAAGAATGAGTCTCCTAAACATAGAGGCATAAAATAAGCAAGGCATAGGATTAACCAAGAATAAACATGATGTTATAATACCCAAGTGATTGCACAAGAGACTATAGTCTCTATTGTGTGCTGTTTCATCAGAATTTCATACAATTAATCTTATGAGTCCTTTTCAATGTATGACAGACTTTTAATGACTAGTTACATTATATAAAGACATTGATTGTATTCTTGCCATTTTTACTATTCTTTTCAGACAGATAGATATGGCCAAAACCATAATCATGATAAGGTCCATGAATCTAGACCTCAAAGAATTAATTAATCAGTGAATGATCAGACAAATAGGAATGGCTCTAATTCATAACATCTTTATACAGAGTGGCTTCTTAGATATCAATGTGGAATACAGACTCTCTTCTCAAGATGATGAGGTTAAACCAATTCTTATTTTTTTTTCTTTTGAAGCAATTGGGGTTAAGTCACTGGCTCAAGGTTACACGATCAGTTATTATTTCTGGGTGTGGTGCTAAGTATCTGAGCCCGGATTCGATCCCAGGTCTCCCAACTCTGGGGCCGGCGCTCTTACTCACTGTGCCACTTGGCTGTCCCTTAAACCAATTATTCTTAAGAGCAATGTTCCTATGGAATCATCTACCCCTTGTGACATTACTTCATCTAAAAGTTGACTATGAAGGAATCAGTTAATAATTTCTTAGTATCCTTAGTGCTTTGCTTAGGGATTGCAGTTAGGCAACAAACATTTTTTAAGTGCTTACTATGTATGTATCAAGCATTGTGTTAAGTGCTGGCTTAACACAATAAATGATTTTTTATTCATTCAAATAAATATATATTTTTAAAAAGATGTATTTCTTTGAGGCAATAAATGTTCTTAAAAAGTTTTGTATAAATTTTTTTTAATTCAAATCACTATTCAGAATAACTTGAGTGAATTATTTTATTAAATAAACAACTGCTAATTTAGTTGTTTGGAAAATACTGATTGAGTTTTCTTAAAATAGGATGCTCTGGTGTTGTACATAACTAGCAAAAAGTTAATTTACTGAGGAAATTGAATGTTTTTCAGGTATATGATGATGCGGGATTGTTGGCATGCAGTACCCTCTCAAAGACCAACATTTAAGCAGTTGGTGGAGGACTTGGACCGAATTCTCACCCTTACAACTAATGAGGTAAGTTGCCTCTAACAAGAGGCTCATCATTTATGAATCAAAGAATGAATATAATTCTTTAAATTATAAAACTCCACAGTCTGATTTTGTAGCAGAGTTTATCATTTTTCCTGCTGGGGTCAGACAGAGTTAAACTATGTATTTTAATCAAATCATGATTTTTCTTGGAGCTGCCTTACTTGGTTTGTGATTTATTAAATCTAAAAGTTGCACACTGAGGGTGGACTTCATCATTTTTAGTGTCACAACATTCACAAAATGTGCTTGTTTGTATATATTTTTGTTCACTTCGGGGTGGGAGAGGGGAAGGGGGAACCAATGTACAGTTTTTACATGAATTTGGCGTGTGGAAGGAGCTGGAATTAATGTACAAATTGGATTCTGCTTTATAAAGGAAGAGCATACAGAAAATTTCAGGCTAACTTGGATGTTTTTGGTGAAGTAATTATTGTTTTCTGCTGATTAACACCATTGGAGTAAAAGATACATAATTCCTTTTTGGGGTAGGAATGAGTGGTTTCCGTAAAAGAAAAACAAAAAAAAATAAACTATGTCATTTGCTAAAAAAATTTTTTTAGACCAACGAAAGAAGCATTTTAATGGCCCTCACTGCCTATATTTACCCCCAGCAAATCCCAACAGTTGTAGACCCATCATGGTAGAAATGAACATGAGATGGAGGATGGAGAAGATGACCTAGGGGATGATGGTGGTTGTCTAAAGCGTGAAACCTCACGGGCAGAGAAAAGCCACAGCCTGATCAAAAAGTTTATAAACCTCTCAACTTTATCTTTGCTCTATAGAGAAAACTGTGAGTTGAGTTTGAAATGTTTAATAAGAGAATCCTCCATAAACTATTCCAGATCTAAAGTGCTTAATTTAATTAAAGAAATAGTCATAAAATTCCTAAAAGGAGGGACTCAACCCCAGCCTTTTAAAAATCACTTTTAAAGTTGGACACCTGATTTTTAAAGAAGGAAAAAGAGCCTTTCTAATGTCTGATTTAGAAAATAGTTTGAGAGTGGTTTAAAAAAATAATTAAATGTGGCAGTATTAAATCTCAAAGCAGTCAGTTTATCTTGTGGGTAGGATCATGCCTTGTGGTTGGATAAAGGGAGCAACTACATTTAAATAAGTACAGCTGACCACCACAAGTTGAAAGGGAAAGAACGTCTTAAGAAAAAAATGAACTTTATCTGCTGCCAAGATTGTTGAGTCTAGTATAAGTTCCTTATCCCTAGACTTGGAATCTACAGATATACTTCCCTTTAATATCAGATCTAAAAAATTATGGCTGCTTTAGGAAAACAAGAGAAGTGCTAAAAAGATGCTTGAATGAACCAACCACTGTCCTTACTTTTAGTTTATTATTTCTTGATTTGGATTATAAGTAGTTCCATTCATTTCAAAAGTAAAATTTAATATTCTAAAATAAAAAGCAGATAGTAATATTGACCAAAGGAATATAAAAAAAATTGAAGTATCTTTCCTTCTGGAAATCATTACCATATGCTAGAGAAAAATGGTTCCATTTAAGGACGAAATTTCATTTTTATCATTGTAAGCGAAAAGTTCCCTTTTGATGTGGTGGGTGTGTTTGTTTCCAGTTGTGCAGTTAATGCTGATGTTGTTGGAACTGACACATTCACCATTTCAGATGGGGATTTTTCTTCTTGCCAACCGTTCTGATGAATTATTGTTGTTGGGGTTTTTTTTAAGCGCATGGTTGCCAACCTTCTGTGCCTAGTTTCCTAATAAAGCTGAGGTCGAGGTCCTTTGTGCCCACACTATTGTTCGAAAAGTCTGCTTCTTCCCCAGTAGAGTCAAGTGGTACATAAAAGTACACGAGACAACTCCATGAGTTACACGGGTGTGGGTAATGCCACCCAAGCATGGCTTGTGGGGATAGCGACTCAGGTTTTGGCCCATTGAGTACACTGGTGGCTGTTTTTCACTGAACCAGAGAAGCTACTTGCTCTGTTTTAACAAAAGAATTGTGATGCAGGCCCAATGATCTCTTTCCTTCTCATTCCACTAATCTGTCTGGTAGTTTATACAAAGGAATATTTTGTGAGAGAACATTGACCCCTCAAAGTTTAGGAATGTAACCTACACAATACCATATTCTCTTTAATAATTCATTATGGATCCATGATTTATGAATTTATTTTGATATTTATTTATATTTTCCTCATGAACCATGCCAGAAGGAATGAATTTCATATTAAGTCTCTACTATAGAATACTTTAATATGCATTAAATATACTAATATATACTATATAGTACTATAATATTTTAATGTAAATATAATGTATTGTTTATATGAGTATACATTATATAAATATAATATATTGCTTATTATATAACATATATCAACATATTATGTACTATATACCGAAAATATCTCCATGTTTCATGATGGTGCCATCTGATTCCAGCCCAGACATCATTCTCCATCACAACTTGAAATTCCCAGTTCATCATTAAGTTCCTTCTTTTCTCTTTTTAGGAATACTTGGACCTGAGTGGACCTCTGGAACAGTATTCACCCAGTTATCCTGACACAAGGAGCTCATGTTCTTCAGGAGATGACTCTGTGTTTTCTCCAGATCCAATGCCTTATGAACCATGCCTTCCCAAGTATCAACACATAAATGGCACTGTTAAAACATGAAAACAAAAATGAGTTCTCACTTCTTCAAAGAGAAGGACACATGGGAACCTTGAACACGAACCTACCTACAATGAGCAGGGAGAGGTTTTCTCCAGGAATGTGTTGTTTCGGCTTGTATATATGAATAATAAGGAATAAATAATACTTGGAGAAAAAAATGGTCGGGACACGTGTAAGGATTTATACATTTTGAAGCTCTTAACCTTCACCAGGAAAAGATGAATGTTTATGGGGAGTAGACAGCACCGGCTAGCACACCACATCAACTTTCTGGCCTGCTGGAAGCAGCAACTGGAAATTTACTGGCAATGGACTATTTGGACTTAAGGCAAACACAAGTTCTGCCTTCCTTGTTTATTTTGTAATATTTGGAGAAAATATATGTCAGCACACACTTTACAGAGCACAAATGCAGTATATAGTGCTGGATGTATGTAAATATATTCAAAGTATGTATAAATATATATATATTATATATTTACAATGAATTATTTTTTGTATTGATTTAAAAATGGATGTCCCAATGCACCTAGAAAATTAGTCTCTTTTTTTTAACAGCTATTTGATAAATGCTGTTCTACACAGAATTTCTTAATTTTCACCCAACGGAGGTGGAAAAAGACTTTGCTTTCAGGGAAAATGGTATAACATTAATTTATTAACTAATTGGTAATGTACAAAACAATTAATCTTTTATTTTTTTTGTAATTTAAATGGCATTTCTATGCAGGCAGCACAGAGAACTAGTTGACATATTGCTCAGACTTTACTAGCTATCAGATCCTTTGGAAAAAAAAAAGAAATATTTACATTATATAACTAATTTGGGGGAATTAAGCTTTGATTTATTTGTGTTTAAACTATAGTGTCAGACGATTATTCTTATCCAACCCAAAACGTCCATATTAAAAGAATCCTTTAATAAGAAGGTATTATATTTTTTTGTATCCTTGGTATCTATCATTGGAACCTATGTAACATTTCATTGTCCTTCCCAGGACAAAGAGTACCATCATTCTCTTAAGAAGATGCCTTAATCCATTCCTAGAGAATGGAGCAGACTTGTAATGATAGCAGAATGTATGCTCTCAGCAGCTGGGCTTCTGCCCCCAAGTTGCACATTAATCAGATTAGCTAATATTCTCTTCAGTGAGTTCTGATAATAGGTTCCAGATTCTTTGGCCTTAAAAGAAACCTTTTAGGATCTTCAAATATTACAAATGAAAATTAAAATGCAAAGTTATTCTGCTGATTATTGACAAATACTACCATCTTTTTAAGGGATTGCTTCACCCTATCTCCAACAGGACCTCACCCAAAGATCAGGCCTAGTACTGATGTCAGAGGAAAGATCACTGTATTAATCATTTTGTATTAAAGTATTGTGTTTTGCTTTCAAAACACCCACTCACTTTGTTATAGCCATGCGGTATGAATGCAGATTACACTGATTTTACGTATTAAGAAATTGGAGAAAGTATTACAAAAATTGTTAACTTTTGTACTGACAATAAAATGTTTCTACAGATATTAATGTTAACATGACAAAATAAATGTCACGCAGCATATTTTTTTAATTCTTGTGTCTTACCAAATGGTTTGCTCTCTTTGGCGGTATTGGCCCCAGTGTTGATGATGGCAGCTGTCCTTCAGAGGCAGCTACTACGACTTGATCTGTTAATATAAGAAAAGTAATGTTACAGTAACCTTCCTGAGGAACCAGAGGTCATAGGAGATGAAGATATCCATTGGACAGACTACTTAGAGAAAAGTTGGATGAATATCCTCTAGGTTGGATTTTAAATTGTAATTCACAGGTGAAAAATTTAATTTAAAAGATGCCCAGAGGAAAGTACAATTTCCATCAAAAGCTACTTCATCAAAAAGATGTAGGGTTTTTTTTTTGTCTTTCAATCAATATAGTCATGTGGTTCTTTATACCTTTTTCATATTCCCTTTTGGGTCCTCCCAGAAACAAAAATATCTTTTGGTTTTTCTTAACCCTTTTCTCTGATTTTGTTAATATACTGAAACCTGGCAATCAAATGAATATTCATTAAGTGCCTACTAAATTCCAGCCACTATTCTGGGTCCTGAAAATAAAAGTTCAAAGAATAAGATGACCCCTACTCTCAATCATAAGGTTATATACTACTAACAATGACGATAATAGATAGCATTTTATTTAGTGCTTTAAGTTTTGCAAAGCGCTTTAGGAACATCTCACTTTATCCTTACAATAACCATGGGGGAAGGTTATATTATTATCTGTCTTTTGCCGATAAGGAAATTAGGACAAACAGATTAAGTGATTTATCTAGGATCACACGCCTTTTAAGTGTGTCTGAGGTCAAATTTGAATTCAGGTCTTCCTGACTCCAGGTCTTACACTCTATCCACTGTACCATCTAACTGCCTGTATGTTCTAATAACACTGCCCCCAGATCAAGGATTTACAAAGGAACTGGACACTTCTGTAATCCAGGTTTCCATTTGAAAGAGGGAGAAGGGGAACAAAGAAAGCAAGGATTTATAACTTGCTAGTTTTTCTTTTACAACTTGCTTTGTCTCAATTACTTGAAAAAGACTTATGAACACAGGAAAGAAAGGAACAGCAGTGCATATATATAGGTTATGAAACTATTTCTGAATAGTCTTTCCTTTAGAAATGCTGAATTGCAGTATAGTAGGAAAAAGACTAGATTAAGAGTTAGGATATGGTTTCCCCTTACTAGCCTCTAGGCTAGTAAATGTCATGCAGCATTTTTTTTTTAATTCTTGTGTTTGACCAAATAGTTTTCTCTCTTTAACGGTACTGGCCCCAATGTTGATGATGGTGGCTGCCCTGGGAGAGGCAGAAGGGTAGAGGCAGCTACCAGGAGGTGATCTGTTACTACCAGAAAAGGACTGTTAGAGTAACCCTCTTACTAGGCCTACTCTCTGGCCCTTGGATCCTCTGCTCAGTAATAAGGGGGCTGAACAAAGGACCTATCCAGGTCTCAAACCAGGAGCCCTATGATGAATTACACAACTTTACTTATTAGACCCAAGAAAAATGAGTTGAATTAGTCTAACCATTATATCATAATTGTCATAGGACATAGAGTCTCATAGGTCTCCCCTATTAGAATGCAAAGTCTTTGAGATCAGGGACTTTTTTTTTTTAGCACTTATAACCTTGCTTGGAATATAGAAACTATTTTAAATGCTTTTTTGATTAATATGGGAGTTTTTTGGGGTCTAATGACCTCCCAAGATCACATAACCAATTAGTGGCAAAGTAAAGGACATTCAGGTTTGAAATCAGCTGATTGTAGAAGAAACTGATGTTAACTTTCCTATTGATAGTGCTGTGTTTAAATTTGGAAACCCACAATCTGAAGGAGTTGAAAAATAACCCCAAAAGTTCGACTAGTGAATATCTGAGGTAATAGACCATAGCATAGCAGTTGACCTGGTTCTTTTCATCGAACATTTTCCTTAGGCAAGAATAGAGCATCAATAGCAAACCAGCAGAAATGGAAAGCAGAACTGGGTTCTACAGTGGCTGTCTTCAAAATGCACTATGTGGACACGGATTCCTTTAAAGCCTTATCACACTGAATCCTGCACAGCATCCATTCCAACTCTTAGTAGTCCTCTTTATCCCCCATATTCGAAGGTATGCTGCTGGTTTTCCCATTTTGTACTTCCTTGCTCCCATTGCTAAAACTGTTTATTGTGTAATTACTCTAAGAATTTCTGTTGAAATTTAACAACTGTGGATGTGGGACTGTCAAACTGTGTCATCAACAAGGATTAGTTGGTGAATATGATTTAGAATTTTCCTCAAAACACTGGTAGATCTGAGAATTATAGACTTTGACATAGATAGAAACTTATATCAGGACAATAGTGAAACCTATAAAGGGTTAGAACATTGGGCTTACAGTCAGGAACATCTGAGTTCAAATCTGACTTTAGACATTCACTAACTGTGTGACCCTAGACAAGTCACTTAATCCCTATTTACCTCAGTTCCTCATTTGGGGACACACTGGAGAAGGAAATGACAAATCACTACAGAATCTTTGCCAAGAAAATCCCATGGACAAGTCCATGGGATCATGAAAGTCAGACACGATTGAGCAGCAACAAAGACACTTGTAAGCAGGGATCTCAGTAAATGCCAGGAGACTGTCAAGGGAGCAGAACCTCAAGGATGGGGGTCGATGACTGCTGAGGCTCTTCAGAATAAATTCTTTCATTGTTTGATTAACAGTCTGCAGCATCAACCAAATCTTAGAGAAGCAGAGGAGTGCAAGCTTATACTTGGCTAGTTGGCTGTTATTGAAGGGAGCCAGAACATCAGAATAGAGGACAAAAAGCCCTAAATCAGGGTCAAATCCAGGAGTCATGGAGGAGAGGCACAGGAAAGGAACAGCCTGTCAGGAGAACATGAACAAAAAATTTATTCCATAAGTTAAAAACAAAGGTAATGGGAAATACTCAACAAAATAAATGCAGTAAAACATAGATAAAAAAAGAGAGACACAGAAACTAGCTGACTTTTTGTGGAGTCTATGTATGACTCCCTTCAGCAATGTTCAGTAGGTTCTAGTGCCTGCTCCCCTAAACTTTGCCATCCTTAATGTTCATTTGGACCAGCTATTCTTAACATTGTTGGTTTCTCACATCCCCTTGGCTTTCTGCTGAAGCCTGTGGATCCCTTCTCAGAATAAATGTTTTAAATGCATAAAATAAAATATATGGGATCATAAGGGAAAGAAATTATTTTGAAATACAGTTATTAATATGTATTTTTTAAAAAGTTCATTCCTCACCCCAGGTTAAGACCTCCTGGATTAGAGAACACATAGCTATGTTTCTCTGAGACATTGGCTTCCAAATACTAGGTGTTTAAGTTTTTTAAATGGTAAAAATATGGATTTTTGGAATTAGAAGGAAAGTTATTCATTATTCTCTTCCTTTCTGAGGGGAAGCAAGAGTTAGAAAACAGGCAGGAACAAATGTTCTGAGTATTGACTTTAGGTTTCTTACCCATCCAGTGGATGAAACACTGAGGAGACCTCAGTGGAATATCTGCCAAATAGAAAATTGTGAGAGATTGTAGAGATTCTTTAATCCACCCCACTTATTTTACCAGTAACCACAATTGAGTTCCAGAGAAGTAATTACTTGCCCAAGGTCACACAGCTAGTGAGTGTCAGAGCCTAAAGGTCTCTTCATATACCTTATTTTTACTCACAGCTGCCTCTTGGGAAGATTTCAGAAACTGATAAATCAAGTTCCACTTGTCCTGATGTAAGTGAGTGAAATTGCACATAATGTAAACAGAGCACAAGAAGAGAGATTTTCTGCTTATAATCCTTGAGTAAATCTCTGTCTCTCTTCCCAGTTTTAACTCAATAAAATCAGAATGTGTAAGCAATTCTTTCCAACTCTTGGATCTATTATCATTTCTTTATGTATATTGTAATCCTCATTATGCAGACTGCGTTTTGATGTTATTTGTTTTTTGATGTTAGTAGAGATGAAAGAGAAGTTTATCTTCTCTCATTTCATTCCCAAGAAGCCTTGAAATGACTTGACTGTCCACCCCAGGCAGGGACAGCAGATGCTTCCCATGTCTTAAGAGGCCTTTGGGGAGTGAGCCCTTATTAGACTTTTCCCCTCTGGCTTTCCTGGTAGTATCAGTGAGTTTCCTGAAAGTCACCTCTTAGTTCAGTTCCAACTGTCTAATTCGGTTCCAACGGAACAGCTCAGCATCCTTCCTTCATGTCTCAGTTATGATTTCAGAATTTTTGAGATTCAAACAAACAAAAAATAAACAAGTCCTGGATACATTACAGAAAATGTGTTTCTTTTGAATTCCAAAGATTTATTTGTATCTGCACTGTCTAGAAGCATGCCTGGTACATAGTAGCTCTTGAAAAGTTTTTTTTTTAGATTTTGATTGATGACTTAAAGTTGATATTTCATCAGTCAGTGTCTCCATGCCTTCTCATCCTTGGCGATTCATATTTGAATTTCTCCACAAATTTTCCAACAAGCTGGAATCTTTCACCTGAATCTTTTCACATCCCCTGGGCATGTGTAGCACTGTCTGTCCTTCTGCTATCTCATTCTTTTTTTAATGATTATTTTCAGTTTACATCATTCATTTCCACAAAATTTTGAGTTACAAATTTTCTCCCCGTCTCTCCCCCACCCACCACCCCAAAACAGTCATCCCAATGTATACCCCTCCCCCAATCTGCTTTCTCCTACATCCTCCCCCAACCCCCTCTGATTTTCCAGTAGGGCAAGAGGGATCTCTATACCCCAGTGCCTGTATATCTTATTTCCCAGTTGCAGGTAAATAATAATAATAATCATATATATATATATATATATATATATATGTATATATTTTTTAAACATTTGATTTTAAAACTTTGAATTCCAAATTCTTTCCCTTCCTTCCTCATCACCCACCCTTACTGGGAAGATAAGCATTTCAATATAGGTTGTACATGTGTAACTGTGCAAAACATTTCCATAATGGATATATTGTGAAATACTGACTATATTTCTCTCCCTCTGTAGTAGCAAGCACCCCAGAGTCCCCAGGGTTGCTGCCACCACAGGTTCTTAGATCTGCTTTGTTAAAGGAAAGCAACTCAAAAAAGTAACAAGCTTACTTTAATCAGTCAAATATGTATTGTTTACCTAGTTCAGGGGAAAAAGGTCAGCACCCCGAACTTCAGAATACACAGACAGAATTATCAAGACAGAGAAACAAATCAAATAGACAATTTTCCAAACTGTCCAACCATTACATCTATACCAAATCAACATCTGGGTTTCAAAGCTGGAGGGCCCTAGACAACGGCTTCTCAGAGTTTTATCTGATCAAATCACAGAACACTTCTCAAAGTGAGCCCCAAAACAAAGCTACACATCAGGGCTTATATAGCCTTCTCCTGGCTCAGAGAATGTAACAACCTTATTGACTCACTGGCCAATCAAGAAGTATCTACTGAAAAACAAGCCTCCCACCCCAGGCTCCAGGTGCACTTTAGCCTAGGGGCAGGGAAGATCTTTAAATTCATATTTCCATTACAGCCTCCTATCCTGCCCCGCACTTGTTCTATTCTCTACTTTGATTGTGTCCTTTTTCAAAAGTTGGTGCTTCCAACTTCCCTCCCCCACAACCTGTCCTCCCCTCTATCTTCCCCCCTCTCATCCCCTTCCCCCTTACTCTCCTGTAGGGTGAGATACCCTATTTAGTATGTATGTCATTCCCTCCCTAAGCTCAATTTAATGAGAATAGGGTTGACTCATTCCCTTTTGGCTTCCTGTTCTTCCCCTCCATTGTAACAGTTTTCCCTTGCCTCTTTTGTATGAAATAATTTACCCCATTCTGTCTTACCTCATCTCCTCCCATTATATTCCTCTCTTACCTCTCAATTACACCTTTTAATTATCATCCCTTCCTATTCAATTGGTCCTGTGCCCTCTGTCTATGTATACCTGTACACATATATACATACACTCATATATGTATTCATATGCCCATATACCCTACTATATAGACATATATATGCATGCATACACACATATATTTATATACACACATTTTTATTCCCTTCAACTATTCTCATACTGAGAAAAGTTTCATAAGTTATAATTATTGTTTTTCCATGTAGGAATATAAATAGTTCAACTTTGATAAGTTCCTTATGATTTGTTTTCCCTGTTTACCTTCTCATGCTTCTCTTGCTCCTTGTATCTGAATGTCAGATTTTCTATTCAACTCTGTTTTTTTCATCAAGAATTCTTGAAAGTCCTCTATTCCATTGAATGACCATATTTTCCCCTGAAACATGATACTCAGTTTTGCTGGGTAGGTGACTCTTGGTTTTAATCCCAGCTCCTTTGACCTCCGGAATATCATATTCGAAGCCCTTTGATCCCTCAGTGTAGAAGATACCAGATCCGGGGTTATCCTGATTGTGTTTCCACAATATTCAAATTGTTTCTTCCTGGCTGCTTGTAATATTTTCTCCTTGATCTGGGAACTTCAGAACCTGGCTATTATATTCCTAGGAGTTTTCTTTTTGGGATCTTTTTCAAGAGGTAATCGGTGGACTCTTTCAACCTCTATTTTGCCCTCTGGTTCTAAAACATCAGGTCAATTTTCCTTGAGAATTTCTTGAAGGATGATTTCTAGGTTCTTTTTTTGATCATAGCTTTCAGGTAGTCCAATAATTTTAAAATTGTCTCTCCTGGATCTATTTTCCAGGTCAGTGGTTTTTCCAATGAGATATTTCACATTGCCTTCTATTTTTTCATTTGTTTGGATCTGTTTAATAGTATCTTGGTTTCTCATAAAGTCACTAGCTTCCATTTGCTCTAATCTAATTCTGAAGGAGTTATTCTCTTCAGTGAGCTTTTGAGATTCTTTTTCCATCTGGCAAATTCGGCTTTTTAAGGCATTCTTCTCCTCATTGGCTTTTTGAGCCTCTTTTGCCATTTGAGTTAGTCTATTTTTAAGGTGTTGTTTTCTTCAGTGAGGTTGTTGACTCTCTTCATGATTTTTTTGCATCATTCTCATTTCTTTTCCCATTTTTTCCTCCACTTCTCTTATTTGGTTTTCAAAATCCTTCTTAAGCTCCTCTATGGCCTGTAACCAGTTCATATTTTTCTTGGAAGCTTTTGGTGCAGGAGTTCTGACTTTGTTGTCTTCCTCCTGTTCCATGCTTTGATCCTTTTTGTCCCCAAAATAGGAGTCTAATGTTAGATTGCTCTGCTTTCTTTGCTTCCTTTGCTTGCTCATGTTGCCACTCAGTTATTTGACTTTTGAGCTTTTTGCCACAGTAGAACTCTGCTTCTAGAGAGGACAGCTGTATCCCAAATTTTAGGGGTTTTCAAAGCTGCCTGAGCTAATAGTTGGGTGTCCTCTCTACAGCCCCCACAGGCTCTGGCACCTGGTCACACACCCCTGGACCTCCACTCAAGACCGCGATCCAGATCCAAGCAAGTTAAAGCAAGAGCGATTACCCCTCTGAATGGTTGCTTGATCCCCCTAAAATCTGCAGGCCAGGAGTTCTGAAGCAGCCATGCAGTGGTGGCTGCAAGGCCATGCACCTCAGCCTCTTCTCCCTCTGGGGCAGAGGCCACACTACACTCCCAGACTTCCTGTTCCCATAGTCCACTGACCTCTCACTTTGTCTTTTATATTTATAGGCTGATAATCCAGGCAACTGCCACAGCTGCTGGTGATCCACTCTCCCAACATCCCTCCAGCTGGGGCTGGTCAGGCTGCCCTGAGGCTAAATCCTCAGGCTCACATGGGGCTGGGCTCTGCTTCCAGAGCACTGTGCTGGCCCCTTCCTGCCAGCCTGATGCGCTGTCTTCATTGGAAGGTTAGTTTCTCTCTGTCACTTTGTGGGTTCTGTAGCTCTAAAGCTTGTTTAGAGTCCTTTTTTACATGTATTGGATGAGGTTGAAGAAGGAACCCTGTGGAAATCCTGTTTCTTCTCCTCCATCTTTGCTCCACCCCCCATCTCATCCTTTTAAAACATTTTTTTTCACATAATCAACATTTTTTGGTGCCTACTATTTGATGTAGATTCACTGTAGGGTTCCTTTAAACAACAATATTCACTATTGCATTTACAAATACAGTCCAGTGTCTCATTCTTGATACACAAATGGCTCACTTTTTTTGGTTATATATGTCTTGGATAATGTCTTTTCCCCAAATTTTTGAGGACAGATCATTGATGGTAACATGCTGCAGCATACTTTCTCTCCATGACTTTTTCCTTTGCTTCTTGGATTACTTGCAATTTTGAGTCTTTCAAAACCATGTTTTACCATAATTCTTAGATTTTTAGCAAGACTGGAGGAGTATTGATGTTAATAAAATTGACTTTTATGTCATCTAACAGTTTAGGATTCTTGAAAGAAAGTTCTTCTACATCAATTTCCTTCTCTTCATTTAAATGACCGCTAAGGTAGTTTAGAACCTTATCAACACCCATCTGGACTACTGCAACAGCCTTCTAATTGGTATCCTCTCAAATATTTTCCCTCTCCATACCATCTATAGAGTGGTCAACATCATATTACTAAAAGTCACTTTTCAGTGTAATATGTTACAGGGGTTTCCAGTTGCCTCTAGGATCAGTCCCAAACTCCTCAGTTTCAAATTAAAAACCCTTCACAATGTAATTCCAATCTTTCTTTTTAGTCTTGTTATATATGAATCCTCTTCCCTCTTTGGAATAGTCTTTGGAACAGTCAAATTGTTCTTCTTAGTGTTCCTCATGTGTGACACTCCATTTCTGTGATTCTGTACCAGCTGTTGGAAGACGTTTGGAATGCGCTCATTTCTCACCTCCAAGTCATATTTACTTTTTTATGCTTCTCTTGAGTCTTGAGTTTGAATGTGACATTTGAAAGTTCTTTATTTCATTAAATATCCATTTCCCCCCTTGAAGGATGATACTCAGTTTTTCTGGATAGATTATTCTTGGTTGTAATTCCAGTTTCTTTGCCCTCTGAAATATCATATTCCAAGCTCTCTACTTGCTTAACATGGGAGCTGCTAAGTCTTGTGTGATCCTGACTGTGGTTTCATGATATTTGAATTATTTCTTTCTGGCTGTTTTCAGTATTTTCTCCTTGACCTGGGAACTGTGGAATTTGACTGTAATATTTCTTTGAAGTTTTCATTTTGGCATCCCTTTCAAGAGATGATTGGTGGATTTTTTTCAGTGTCTATTTTACTCTATGAATCTAAGATATTGGGGAAATTTTCCTTTATAATTTCTTGAAATAGGATGTCTAGGCTCTTTTTTTTAATCCTTGCTTTCAGGTGGCCCAATAATTCTTAAATTATCTCTCCTTGATCTATTTTCCAGGTTAGTGGTTTTTCCAATGAAGTATTTTACATTTTCTTCTATTTTTTCATTCTTTTGACTTTGTTTTATTGTTTCTTGATGTCCTGTGGAATAGCTTTCACTTGCCCAATTCTAAATTATAAGATATTATTTTCTTTAGTCAGATTTTGTGCCTCTCTTTTCATTTAGCTAATTCTACTTTTTAAGGAGTTCTTTTCTTTGGTGAAATTTGGTGTCTTTTTCTTTTTTAGCATTAGGCCAATTCTGTTTTTATGGTGTTGTTTTTTCCCAGTATTTTTATCAAGTTTTTAATTCTCTTTTCATAATTTCCTTACACCGCTTTCATTTCTTTTCCCCAATTTTTCCTCTACCACTCTTTTTATCTCTTTCTTGGTACTAGAACTATGACTGATCCTCTCCTCTCCCCTCTGGAACTGTGACCGACAACTGCTCATGGGCAATAAAGTTGCTTTATTGCTTTTCCTTCTTACTGTCTCTGAGCTGAAGCTTCCTTGGTACTCCCTGGTACTTCTGACATGTCCCCAGGCCTGCACCTACCCTAGTGTTACAGCACTATGCAGCCCTTCTTAATTGTCTTAGGCTGGAAAAAGCCCCCATCTGAACTTTTATTGGCTCTATAACCCCAAAATTTGATTTGAGGTGTTATTTTAAAGTTCTTTGAAGGGGAATATTAGAATTCATCTGGGCTCTGCCCTGTACTCTGCTATTGGGGCTCCACGCTCCCCTGCCCCCCATTTATTTGTGTAATCTTCATTACTTTAGGAAAATTTTATATCAAAGAGATCACAGATCCAGTATATTTATGTGTACATGTCATCTCCCCAAAGAGAACATAAACTCCTCCAGAACAGGGGACTCTTTCATTTGTCTTTGTACCCCCCATGGCTAGAAATATGCCTTTCTCCTTGTAGGTACCTTATTAAGTTGCCGAGCAGGGATTTAAACCCAGGTCTTTTGACTGGAGATGTACTTCTTTTTCCAATGCACTGGGCTTAGTCAGTCAGTCAACAAACATTTATTAAATCACCAGGCACTATGCTAAGAGTTAGGGATCCAAATAAAGGCAAAAGACAGTTCTTGCCCCAAGGAGTTCTCTGTTTAAAGGGAGAAAACATACAAACAACTGTGTACAAAGGAAGGACAAATTGAAGATAAATTGAATGGAAAAGTCAACAACAGAGGGAAGGCACTAGCATTAAGAGGGATTGGGAAAGACTTCCTATAGAAGGTGGGATTTGAGTGGAATCTGGAGAAGACCAGGGAAGCCAAGAGGCAGATAAGGAGGGAAAGCATTTCTGGCATGGGACTGCCTCCTAATGTGAATCAAGCCAATCTCTTCTTCCTCCTCCTCCACAGCTTGGGCTCAACTTATTGTTTATCTATGCTGTCTGTAATGATATATATGCATAAGTGCATAGACCACACATTACATATATGTATGCACACATATGCATATAAACCTGTATATATGTGCATATGTATATCTATCTAGGTATATCTCCTAACCTCTAGCCAGTCTACAATACCTATCAGTATAAATTTGTATATGTATATATATATATATATATCATACCACACCATACATATCATATCTCTCTCTATATCATACCATATTGTATCATCACATATAATATCATACCATATCATGCCACATCATATCATATGTGAAAGGACATAAAAAGCAGCAGAGGCAGA
This sequence comes from Petaurus breviceps papuanus, assembly GCF_028583685.1. Lineage (NCBI taxonomy): Eukaryota > Metazoa > Chordata > Mammalia > Diprotodontia > Petauridae > Petaurus > Petaurus breviceps. The sequence goes on along the minus strand of NW_027186296.1, from coordinate 99,519,241 downwards.
GTTTACACTCCCATCTTTTAATTCCCAGTCCAACTCTCTACCACGCCACAATGCCAACTCAACTTAACAGGCTTCTTATTACACATCTCCTATGTGCCAAACATTATGCTTTACAGATCCTTGGACATGTTGACATGACTAATGCAAGCAACATAAAAGTTTTCATATAAAAGGACACTGGGAGAGTTTGTACAGATTTTGGACGACCTCTTTAAATTATTCACTGCCTTGAGACACTATTTTTTATTTTGCTTTGTTTTTTCTTCCCCCTTGCAGAGTTGTTATTCATTTACTTCCTTCTAATTGTCACGGTAGGAGGGCAATTTAAAAAAGCTAGTTTCCTTTCTGGAACTCATCTTTAGATTGTTTCTTGTGGAGGTTGTGTTACAGTTGTTTCAGATTAGGTTTTGGATTGAACAAAGCTACGGCACAGTCCTAATTAGTCACTGGCTATTACCCAGTGGCAGCTAGAGGTGTAAAGGTAAAGGAGAAGTTAACAGATGTGAGGCCATGCAATTGGCAGAGGGAGATTGTTAGTGCTGGGATGGGTGGGTGTGGGATTGAGGAAGGGAGTTCAGCTTGACGTGCCCTTGAGAGGATGGGGTGCCCCACAGTTGTCAGGGTGACGCAGTTGGCTTTCTCTGAGAGGTCCTGACATTTTGTGATTTTCCAGTCATATAGTTTACCTGGAAGAGTGGTTGGGGGTGGTTGGGTGGAGGGACTGGGTAAAAGCCAAGGGTTGTGTTTGCAGGCTTCTGGGGAAGGTAGGCAAGGTAATCTGTCTAGACATGTGTCTTCCTTGGCACAACTGCCCCCTTTGGAGCTCTTTGCTGTCACATGCTGATAGTTCTGTTCCAAAATAACCTCTTGCCACAGAGATTCATAAACACAAGGCTACATGATACTCTTTTTTCAGAACAAGGGCAAGTGAGAAGCTATTTTTTCAATTCCTTTTGTTTAATAGTGTGAAAATTCAGTTGATTCCAGCCTATGTAATACTTGTAGAATTAAATGTTGCTGCTTTTTCTTTTTAAATTTACTACAGGAAGTGATAGTGGTGGTTGATATTCTTAACACTGCCTGGGGTCCTAGATGATTAAAGATACAAATTCTGATCTTCACCAACGTATAGGAAATGGGATAACCCTCTGTTCAGTTCTTGCATTCACAATGTTTATTTCCCAATTCTCCAGAGTTTTGTTCTCTATCTGATATGTAACTGGATTTTAAAAGGCAGGTAGTGCTTAAAAGAATGTAGATGTAGAAGGAATAGCTATCAAATTTGTATGTAAGGCAACCTAGAGGGATAACCAGTACACTGAAGGACATAAGCTCTCTCGATAAGCTCTCAACAGACTGAAGTCATACGCCAGCATTAATTTAATAAAACCCCACAAACACCAAAACATTCAGAACATTTCTATAGTGTCAAAAACCTGGGAGGAAAGTGCATGCCCCTCAGCTGGGGAGTGTAATGGAATAATATCACGCCCTAAGAAATGATGGGAATTCAGAGAAACATGGGAAAACCTATGTGAACTGATGAAGAATGAAATAAGCAGGACCAGGACAACAATTTATATCACAATAAAAATGGAAAGGACAAAAAACCCTGAAATTGAATGCTGTACAGTTATATTGACTTGGCTTGCCATTATATGAGAAAATACACCTCACTCCATTTTTTAGCAGAGGTTGGGAACTATGAGTGTAGAATGTTACCAACACTATTGTACTCAAATAATATGTTGGTTTTGTTTTGCCAAACCACTTTATTTCCCTTCCTTTTATTCTTTGTTACAAAGAATGGCTCGCTAAATAAGGAGAGAGGGAGAGGGTTATATGTGGAAATAAAGGTAATACAAAAATAAAAGACATTCAAAATATTATTTTCAAACCAACAAAAACAAATTAGGGATAAATATAAGGACTTAAAGTAAATTTTTAAAAATCTGTTGCACAAGAAAAAGATAGAGGGGAGGGATGGGAATGGGGGAGACTTGTCAACAGTAGTTCAGTGGGAAAAGGGACTTAGAAAAGCAATCTGTAAGCATGATGTGAGTCAGTAATGTGATGTGGCTTTCCAAGAATCTAATGATATCCTGGGCTAAATTAACAGAAGTATAGTGTACAGAGTGATGGATGTGATAGTACCCCTGTGCTTTGTGCATCTTGAGTATTGTTTTCAGAGCTATTCATCACATTTCTTAATTATTAATTAAAACAAATTTTAAGAGGGATATTGAAAAAATGGGAGTATGTCCAAATCAAGGATGACTAATACGTTGATAGGAGGTCATGCAGATAAGGACTTGGATTCTGCTCCTGGTTCTGCCATAAACTAGAACCTAAATCAGGACATCTTTCAGGGTCTCTGTTTCCTCATAAGGAAAGTAGGATAAATGTGTGTGTGTGTGTGTGTGTGTGTGTAGTTTCTTCTAGATAAAATATTCTGTGGTTTTGTGTTCATGTAATATGAGTAATAGTTTTTAAAACAATATTTAGAATAGGGAAAAGAGAAGAATAGGAAGATTCTGAAGATCACCTGACAAGATAAGGTACCAGACATGGAGGTAACTTTCTCAAGCTGAACTGCCAAGCATTCAAAATACTACAGAGAGCACAACTCTGCTGGGCTGTCCACATTGTTTGAATGCCAGATATCCATTTACCTAAAAGACTATTTTATAGAGAACTCATGCGAGGAAGGCACTCATATGGTAGTCAGAAGTATTACAAGGATATTCTCAAGGTCTCTCTGAAAAACTTTGGAATCAATTGCATGACAGGGGAGAGTCTGGCACAGGACTTCCCGACATGTTGTGCCTGTATTAAGGAAGGCACTGTACTCTGAGTGAAGCAGAATTGCAATAGCTCAAAAGAAATGGGAGATGTGCAAATTTAGAGACGTCTCCACCCCAAACGTTCATATGGACAATTTGTGGCTGATCCATGGTAGAGCGTTCCGAGCTAGTATTGGTCTGATCAGCCTCAGTGAACCACACTGTACCTTGTCATTTTGGTCTTCTTAGAGAATGAAGGACAACAACCAATCATCTAAATCATTGCTGTAAGTGTTAAATAGGGTAGCGCCAAGGATAGAAAATTGATCATTAATATGGCATGCTTGAAAATTGATCATTAATAAATCTCCATTATATAATATTTTATTGTTGTTTATTTGTTCAATTGTTTCTGACTCTTCATTTCCCCATTTGGATTTTCCTTGGCAAAGACATTGGAAGGTCATTTCCTTCTTCAGCTCATTTTACAGATGAGGAAATAGAGACAAAGGGGGCTAAGTGACTTGTGCAGGGTCACACGCCTAGTATCTGGGCTAGATTTGAACTCAGGTTTTACTGATTCCAGGTTTGTCACTCTATCCAATGTGCCACCTATTTGCCCTTTTATTTATAGAATATATTATATATGCACAATAGGATTATACTTTTTGATGTATTATATATTTTGTATCTATAATATATTGACAGTCTATGACTTTGTTCATTCAAACACCTGTAAATATACTTGACTGTATTAATATCCTTATTTTTCCATCTTACTCACAAAAATATCATGAGAGACTTTATTAAATGCTTTGTTGAAATCCAAGTATATCGTGTCTATGGCATTTCCCAGATCTACTAATCTGGTAATCTCACTAAAAGAGAAAGTGAGGTTGGTATAGCAAGTCTTATTCTTAGTGAACCCATGCAACCTCTTATGTGATTTCTTTTTTTCCTTTTAAAAATTATTTGTTTAGAAATGGATTCTAGAATTTTTCTGGGGATTGACACCATACTCACTGCTTCTTTAGTATTTAGAATTCATCACTTCCCTTTTGGAATCTGGGACAATATCTGCCTACCTCCTATCTTCTAGTTCCTCTCCCATTCTCTGCAGTTTCCCAAAGATGACTGACATTGCCTCTGTTCAAGCCTGCACATTTTTTTTCAGAACCTGGTGGTAAAATTTGTTCTAGGCCTAGTAAACTTTGAATTTATTTCACAGTGCTCTTTAATTATAATTTATTCTTCTTTTGAAAAACAAGATCTAAAACCAAAACAGCCCTAACATTCACACTAGAGCCAATCAAGTGGCACCATTAATTTGAGACTGCAGAAAAAAACTCTAATCCAGGAACTAACAGCCTTCCTAACTAAGGAATATGGCAGACTGTACATGAATTAATAGCATAAGTAGGAGATGGTTGGAAGCAGGATGTAAAACATGGCTGAATATGATTTCAGCCTTATATTTCAATCCAATTCTTTATTTCTCAGGGATGAAAGCAAATGCGTTTAGGCAAAGGGAGGAGAAATGAGATAATGGAGGAAAATGACAAAATAGCCACTTCCTAGGGCCTAGCTACTTATGGAAAGCTGAGAAGTTGGCCACTCCCCAGCAGGGTGGGGGTGGAGAGGGGAACAGTAAGGTGGTAGGGAGTGAGGATTGGGGAGGCAATACCAAATCTAAATTTTCTTTTACACTAGGCTACTTGAGATGACAAACGTCCTGATGTAGGTGGTGCCCCACTGAAAACTACACCTTCTAAGACGGATCTGATTTACATGACACCTGCAGTCCTAAAAGGAACATGAAAATAGAATCCTAATTCCTCATCTGATACACGTGTGCTGGGTTTGTGTGTGTGTGTGTGTGGGGGGGTGTGCTGAGACATGGCTTTCACAACCTTTAAGGACAATGAAGACATTCTCTAGAAAAGCTGCCAAAGGTCCCTATCTCATGAGTCCTAGCTGATTAAGATCTTTAGCCCAACCATAGTGTATTTTGAGAGCAGAAGGAAATTTAGGACACTGGTGACACAGCCTGCTTGAATCTACCAGATTGTCTAGGGGGAAGTTTCAGAGTTTCCTGAAAATTGTTGGGAAAGGAAAAACAAGAGGGTTTGTGTGGTAAAATAGTGTGATTTCATTCAAAGCAGCCTTTGCTTTCAATCCATCATCTTTTGAGAGTCCTGGATTTTACCTTTTAAAGACAGAAAGTCAAATGATTAATCAAGATACTTCTCCCTTCCCCTTAAGTCAGCATTCCTTATGTTTGATATAGCTTCTGGTAATAAACAGCGAACACCATCTGTTGCATATGGTCTATAATTATTTAACAGTTTACTTAAGGGGCTATATTCCTAGAAAACTTACTTGAGATATGTGGCTTTAATACAAGGAGGCAGATGGGCCAGAGCTTTGGCAAACCAAGAGGTATATCCCATTCTGAAAATTTGGAAAGGGCATACCTTGTTTCTAGAAGTGGATGTTGACCGTTTAATTCACCCAATCCTGAATTTAGCAAGAAGGGAGCTTGGAATCAGGTTCAATATTAGGGGACGATGAAAGAAAGAAGTTATCCCCACCCAGGACTTTTTGGCCTGTCCCTTGCAAGGTAGTGAGTTTGAGAAATGTCTGTCAGGGGAAGGCATCTGAGGGAAATGATAACATAGGCTCCCCTCCAATATATCAACCAAATAATCAGTCTATCACATGCATTTACTGATATCTTACTACATACTCAACCTTATAATAGGTGCTGTAAGAGAGAATGTGAACAAATACACAGACGCAAGAATAAATATTTCTCTTGCAGGAGGCATTGAGGAGATTCACTGGCTTGGAGCCAGAAAGGCAGATTGGAAAAAGAAAGTCGACAGGGCCAAATTATGGAAGCCCTTGAAAGCTAGGCTTGGGAATTTGGACTTGATGTCCAAATAATATTAATATGTTGTCAAATGATGTTTTGTCTCTTGAGTATTCTAACCACTAGTCTAAACTTCTTATGAGATTGAAGGACTTAGAAGTGATGGTGGCATAGAGAACATCTACTTCAACCCTTTTTTAGGGTGATGTATTAACAGATGCAAAGGAAGCCATCTCACCCAACCTATTCATTTTACAGATGAGGAAACTGAGGCCCGGAGAGGTGAATAGTTTGCTCAAGATCACACAGGTAACAAGTAAGCATCAGATTTGGGATTTAAACCTAGACTCTCTGATTCTAGTATTAGTACTCTGTCTATATCACACTATGTCCACTAATTTTATAGTCAAGGAAATTGAGGCCCAATGAAATGCTATGCACAGGGCCATAGAGCAAGTTAGTGTCAGAACTGGGACTTGAACCCAGGTTTTCTGACTCCAAGGGCAGGATTCTTTTGATGTCTAATATTCCTTCCCCTATCTCCAACTTTCTTTCCTACCACCCTTCTTTCCCTTTTGTCATCATATGATTCTATAAAAGTAAAGTATTATTTAAAGGGTGATGCTTGATAATATAGTATTTTGCTTTCTCACCATTTAGTCGGGGTTTATATTAAATATCTAATAATATGGAACTGTCTGGTTAATTATTACTGTTTCCCTTGTATTCCCACACAGTGAGAATTCATATTCCACAATTAAGTTACTTTCTTTTGTGTCTAAAGTCTTCAGTATGAGATTTTTTCTTTCTTCTCTTTCTTTCTTCACCTTCCTTCCTTCCTTCCTTCCTTCCTTCCTTCCTTCCTTCCTTCCTTCCTTCCTTCCTTCCTTCCTTTCCAAACTATGTAGACTCTGACTCCAAAGACATCCTTGTTTTCTTAAGGAGTCATTCTATTATTGAAACTATGTGGTATGTTAGAGGGCCGTCAGCAGTTCCATTAGGAAAACTTTCCTCGGGTTTATAACCTAGCCAGAAAGATTTAATCTCAATGAAAACTTGGTCTTCCAAGGACTAATCCTGGGAACTTTTTTTTCCCAAGTGACCCTTCTAAAGCATCATTTCATTCTTGAAGTGCAAATATGGTTTGTGGAAGGTTGGCATTTGTTTGAAGTTTGGGAGTTTTCTTACTAACCTTTTTCCAGCCTTTAGCTTCAAAGCCACCATCAGCTACATCTATTTTTTTTTAATATTCAAAATAGTTTCTCTACTGAAGTCCTGCTCTAGTGTTTCATTCTGGGGGTGGCAAGTTGATGACCATGGATTCTTAAAGGCTACAACCATGGAGCATGAGGTCTAGTGGATCCAATCCAAACTTCAGAGACTTCAAAGAGAGGCCTGCTGACAAATCATGGCCATTAGCGAAGGGCCAGTACAGTTTGTTGTCCATTGGCTGGCCACCAGGTAATAAATATTTTTTCAGCTACAGAAACTAATGAAGACACAGGATAGTGAAGGTCTGTCCTCTTAGAGGGAGTGCCCACACCGTGGAAGTCATAGAGTCTTGAGATATTGAAGTAGCAATTAAAATAGGTGCATTATTATCCTTTACTTAAGCAGGAATTTACAAAGTCCTAATGGCCACATTGCAGAAGAGCATGTCATCTAACACTTCACTAAATGGGATTTCTCTCAACTCTCTGAATAGGTATTAAAGTGACAGAGTAGAAAACTATTTTGATGTGTGAATTGAGTGGTTCTTTTACTTTATGGTTAACATTTGGATGGTATTTCATTTGTTATCTTAGCTTGACCCTTTCCCTGGCTTTATTCTAGCTGTTTTTTTCTAATGGGCTTAGTTATCAGGAAGCAGTGATGATATAGGGTGACAAGTGAAAGATTTCCAAAAATCACCTTGGATGACTTATTTGCATTCTGTTTTTAGAGTGGCACTTGCTTTCACCACAAATAGGACAATCCTTACCAGACCAAGTGTCAATTAGGGGCTCTGCTTCTTATTGGACAATGTGGAACTTTGACACAGTCAAGACACAGAGTCTTTGCTTCTAGGTCTCCTTAGCTTATGGAATTGGGATGATGAGTCCTTCTTAATGTAGGTGAAGCATGAGGTTAACATGAATTAGTGGAAAGACTTAAGGCTCAACTCAAATGCTACAGAAAGCTTCTTGTGATCTCCTTAGTTTTCCTCCTTTGATCATCATGCATATACTTATCCTTTTACAGGCAGTATCTCCAAATTGACTATAAAGTCCTTGAACACAGAGGTTTTTTTTGTATTTCTGTCTTTTATGACCTCAGTGTCTTGCAACTATGGCAAGTGCTTAATAAATTTGTGTCTTTTGGGGTTGGATGAGACAGAGACCTAGATTTGAGGACCAGTCTCCTCCTGGGGCCAGTTACTTAACATCTTCTCTATTTCTTCATCTTTAATGAATCAGTTAATCAGCTAGCCTGTGTTAAGCACCTACTGTTTACCAAGCACTGTGTTAGGTACTAGGGACACAGAAACAAAGCAGAAACAATCCCTGTCCTTCTAGGAGCTCACAATTGAGCCAGCAGAGACAACATGTGCATGTACATAGATATGTCCAGAATAGATACCAATAATCTGGGTGTGATGGGGAGGCACTAGTAGTTAGGGGTGGGGTTGGGTGGAGATCAGCAAAGGCTTAATGTGGACTCAGCCAAGAAGTAGGGATTTTAAGAGGCAGAGCTGAGGAGCGAGGGCATCATTGGCAAAGAGGAAGGAGATAGAGTGCCCTCTATGAGCAATACTAGGGATATGTGCTTGTATTCTTCAAAACCTGGGTCTCCTAACTTGTTGTATAAAGACTTAGAGAAGCAGTATACAATGGCAAGAACACTGGCTCTAGAATGAAAGGACCTAGGTTCAAATCCTGCCTTGAGTGCTCACTACCTGTGTGACTTTGGGTAAGTCACTTAACCTCTTGGACCTCAGTTTCCTTGCCTGTAAAATGAGGGGGCTGGACTAGCTGTGGTCCTTTTGGTTTATGATCTTATGATTTATCATCCCATTGCTTATTTTGACTCACAGAAACTCACTTCAACAGTTTAAGAGAAATTTTATTTGTTTTCCTTAAGTTACAGGACCATATTAACAACAGTAGGTTTCCCACCTTTTGAAGTTCTTCCTTCTCCACCCCCACTCTACTCTTGGGTTAAAAACAAATTTAATATTCCAGGAGGTTACACAGGGTGAAGCTTCTGTCTGACTCACATGTTTATTTTCATGTTTGGGTGCCATTTCACAAGCTTAAAGTCCACTGCTTATAAAAGACTTTGGAGAAACCAAGAGCCATCTAGGGCTTGGGGAACAAGAGTGGAGTCCTGCCTGACCTGCTGGGATGGAAGTTAGCTCGAGCTGACCCCATATGGGTCTGCCATATGACTGTAAGTTGATTACCTTTCAGTCAAGTTCTTTTTGTGTTCTGTCATGCCCCCAGTTTGACTAATCAACCCAAGGCTCCCCTTGACATGGGGGGTACATTTTCTCCTTGGCCAGAGACACTGCTTCCCACTGCTGTCAGAAGCCAAGCATACCTTAGCCTTCTCTTGTGGTCATACAATGCCATATTAGGCTGGCCCCCTTTTGGAGGGTGGAATCTCTGACTCATCCCTCCCTTTCCACTCCCCTCCTCTCCACATCCTCAACTTCTGCCAGTTTTGGTCAAGTTTAGAATTCATTCAAATTTGTGGGTTCTAAGGTCGTTGTGCTATTTCAGGTTGGCAGAGTATAATCTCCTGGTTCACATCAGAAAAGGAAAAAGAAACCCCTTCTCAAAAAGGTTTTGGAAGATTTTCACTGGCTTTTTGCAACTGAAAAGAAAGGTGATGATTTCTGTGCAGCTGAATCAAAAACCAATGAATGAGCTCCCTTAAAGAGGATGGTGGGGTTGGCTCCCCAGTGGAGGCTGGAATGTCTAGCTCTGTTGACCCAGAGAGTTGCTGGGTATATCTGGCACCAATCAGGCCACCCTGGCACATTAACATTTAGAGTTGGGGGTCGTGGTGATTGAATGGAAATTTGAACTGTGATATGATTCTCATTGGAGAGCCTTCCTCCTCTTAAACTTTCAGGCCAGCGGAGAATTTTAGAGAGCATCAGACTTGCAAACAGATTTTTTTCCTGGCTGATCAGTTATTCTGAAAGGTAGCTTAGGAAGAATGGGCTGGTTGGGATAATGAGTCCGGTAGAGTATAACAGCTCCACTCCCTTTTCAAAGCTGTCTGCTCATGTTGTATAGCAGGTCAGGGAAGCTGCTCATAGAAGGGGCAGTCTCCTGATTTTGTTATTCACCCACTTATCTCCCTTTACCAGATCCCCATCAAATCTTGAAGCTCTGCAGGAAAAGTGAGGCAAACCTGCAGAAAGGGTAGATGACTGCAACAGCTCACATTTATATAGCACCATGGGGTTTGGCAAAATACTTTCTTTCCTTTACAACTGCCTTAAGAGGTAGGTGGTATCAAGGTTTCCTACTGCATCAGGGGCCATCTCTGGGCATCCTGATCTATATCTTGCCACTGGACCCAGATGGCTTCAGAGGAGAGAGTGAAACTGGTGAGTTTGCATAGCCCTGTCTCACTTAAATCCAATTCACTTGAAAGTCAAGATATCACCTTCCTGATGTCATTGGTCCTCTTCAAGAATGAAGGACAAACAACAAGAGGCAGGAATTATTCAGGGATTATTACCATGCCCTTCTCTACCTTTCCCCCTTTCTACAGATGTGGGAACTGGAGTTTAGAATGTTAAATGATTTGCCCATTGTTATGCAGCAATTGGGACTCAACCCTAGTCCTATCTCTGAATGGGTCTAGAATACCTGAATTTTCAGCCTGGAGAAGCTGCCTGTGATCAGAGGCTAGAGACAGACTGATGGGGGAAATGGATTTTGGAGAAGCCCTGGTGTCCACCAAGCAGTGACTCACAGAGGCAGCCTAGAAGAGAAAGGAGTTATCTTGGTTCATAATGCACACTCGGCATTCCCCACTCCTATCACCAAAGCAAAGGGGTGAAGGTTCTTTTCATAAGCTTCTTGGGATGGTCTTTTGTATCCCACCCCTTTGCTACTCTTACTTGACTTCATCTCTGTAAAAAATATTGGCTGAAAGGATGATTTTCTGAGTCTCACATCTCCTAGGGAAAGACATTATAGGATTTTTTTTTAAGCAATTGGGGTTAAGTAACTTGCTCAAGGTTACACGGCCAGTTATTTCTGGGTATGGTGCTAAGTATCTGAGCGCGGATTTGATCCCTAGGTCATCCCAACACTGGAGCCGGTGCTCTTACTCACTGAGCCACCTGGCCGCCCCTGACATGATAGGATTTTAAATCTTCTTTAGGTCTAGACTGAAGAGTAGTATGGTCTCAGGGATGATCTCTACCCTAGAAGTGAGGAAGAGCTAAATTCAAGGCCAGTTGGCTTCTGTTACATCTTGGTTGGGTGACCATGGGCAAGTCACTTGATTTCTTAGTGCTGCCATCTCCTAAACCAATGAAAATTGCAGGTGTAAGTGCCCTGCCTGGAATGAGAGGCTGAGGATGCCTGTCTTCCTGCCTTGTAAACTCTTCACCTGAAACTACCCACAAACTCCTGGGTGCTGTCTTCATTGGGTCCCGTATGAATCTTGGTGACCCTGTTTTGGGTTTTCTTGGCAAAGATTCTGGAGTGGTTTGCCATTTCCTTCTCCAGCTCATTTTACAGATGAGGAAACTGAGGCAAACAGGGTGACATAACTTTTCCATTGTCACAGAGCTAGTAAGTGTCTGAGGCCAGATTTGAACTCAGGAAGATGAGTCTTCCCGACTCCAGGCCCAGCGCCCTGTGCACCATGGTGCCACCTAGCTGCCACAAATGCCTCAGTAGCCACACTCAAATGTACACCCTCACATGGCCTACTGATCCACACCCAAACAAACCCAAGCACTGACTCATGGTTCCTTAAGTCACATCACTCACTAATCACTCTTTTTTCCTCCCTTTCACACTTGTCTTCTACTCCCATACCCAAAAGTTGACTTCTTAATATACCTAAATACCAGCATCAGGTAAATGTCCTGACCACTCTTTTATAGTCCGGGGGAGCTAATGATAAAAAATCATGAGTAGCTGTGATCCTCATTTGAGTCAGGAGTTACAGCTGCTGCCATTTCAGAGTTTACTAAAACATGATTTGGAAAGGCACATCGAACTGGAAATCAGATGACTTAGGTTCTAGCCTTGGCCTCAATATGAATTTACTGTGTTACCCTGGGTAAGTCTTTTCTCTGAGTTCAGTTTCCTCATCTATAAAATGAGGTCATTAAAATAAATGATTTCTAAATTCCCTTTCAATGCTAACATTCTAGGATGCTATGAAATGTTCTTGAATCAGCCAACCCCTTTCCCTTTCTCTATATCGTGTGAGTGATCCAGTGTGTTTTCAAATGTCTTTTTCCTTTGTATGCCAATGGTCAAATACCAACTTTTCCTAAATTCTTTGCAGATCCATTAGGTTTAGAACCTTGATTATTTCTTAGAATCAGGGTACATGATCAGGTAAAATTTACATAGATTTTCATAGAAGTTTGTATGATATGTAGTATGTAATAGAAGCTCTGTGTGTGTGTGTGTGTGTGTGTGTGTGTAAAAACAAAACATAAAACATGAGGTTGAGAGATTGGGGTTCCAGACCCAGCATGGTTACTAATTTACTACGCTTTGGCCAAAACTTTTAATTTCTCTATGCCTCATCATTCATAAAATGAAGACTTTGACTTTCTGTGGATGCCTAAACTAGAAACAAAGTAGGCATCCATTGATTGGGGAGTGACTGAAGAAAGTGTGATACATGAATGTAAGAGAATATTATTGTGAAGCAAGAAATGACAACTATAAGACATGTAAAGAAGTGTGGGGCTTCACCATGCAGAGTGGAGTGAGGAGAATGAGGACAGTTTATAGATGACTACAATAATGTTCATGGAAACATTAGAAGGCAGCCATGCTCAGATCGGTGGATTTGGAGAAGAAATGACAACAGCTCTTCCTTTCTCTTGGTGGGAATGGAGAGAGGCAGAGATACAGAATGTTGCATACTTACCAAGGTGTGGTCATTTTGTTGAGTTTTGCCTATTATTTTCCTATATTACAAAGGAGGGTTCAGTGGGAGGTGGAGGGCTCATTGGGAAATTACTGGTGTAAATAAGAAAAGACATCAATAAAAGTTAATAAAATAAAGACTTCGGACTACATCATGTCCAAGGGACTGTCCGGGTTTGACATTGAATGACTCTATATGTTACATTAGAAAATGTAATGGGAGGATGATTAAAAAGCTTCTCGTCTGCTGTATATCCACAGTAGAAAGAAAAACAAAATTCAACAGCCTGAGAGCCCTTTAGAATTCCTCTCTTGAATCCAAATTTAAAATCAGTTTGAATGGAATGTAATTGGAGTAATTAGATAACAATGTAAGGGGGGCTCAGATGTGAAGGCAATATCTTTTAGAGGAGACTGGGCATGGGCTTATCCCTGAGTGGCTGCAAACAGAAGCAAAGAGTCTGACCTTTCTAAGTATTCACCCCACATCCACCCCACTAGGACACTATAGCCAAGTAGTTACTTGTCCAGCTGATGCTATCTCCAGGGTGTGCCTGGTGCGAGATGGAATAAAGACATGACTAGCACCCAGAAGGCAGACAGAAAGAACAAAGTCATGTTTAGACAGAGCAGGGGAACTTTCTGACAGCATTGCCCTCCTGCTTGTTTAAAGGGGAGAACTGGGCATTTTCCAGTCTAAGACTGGAATGTATGATGTCTCCCTCAGAGAATTTGTTCTAGCAGCATCTGATAAAGACGTGACCATCCACTTAGTTCAAAGTATTATTTAATGATTGTTTTAATTTTATGAACCTGTAAACCCTTGTGTAAGAGACTCCAATGGAACAGAGGACTTCATTTCCTTAGAGAGTTTTCTTACTTTTCATTCATAGCCCTGACTCAAGAACCTTGGGAACAAGTAAACAAGGTACTCAACTATACAGAGACTGACTATCTGCTTGTGAACACACAGTTCAAAATACTACAGGTGAAAACTTCATTTTGAAAAAAGGAGGAAAACAAAAACAGAGACCTTTTCCAGAATAGTTCTCTAGATAGAAAACTGGATTTGGAGTCAGGATCTGAGTTCGAATCCTCTCTCTTCCACTTCCAGGCTATGTGATAAGCACAGCATATCATTTTGCTGAGTCTCACTTTGTCTGTAAAAGAAAAGATGTGGAACCAGACAGCATTTAAGGTCCCCCTAGTTCTAAATCTATAATCCTTTGAATTAACAGCCACCAGCCCTGAAAATGGAGGTAAATACCTAGGGTTGCTTACAGTCCTGAAAGTGAGAGTTCTGCTAGTAGAAGCTAACTCCTCCCTCCTGTCTTGGCTCACTCCTTTTTCCTGATTCAAATGGGCACTTGGCACATGGCACTTCTTTTTCCTTCTTCTCCTACTTCATGCTGTTCTATGGTACTCCCAACTCTGTATCATAGCCACCTGGTAAACCAGTTTCTTAGATAGGATGAAAACGAGTTTACAGTATCCTCCGATCTTTTGGGACCATTCTCCTTCTATAAAATGGGTACAGAGTCCTGGGTTCTTTTTCATCCTTTCTCCACCCCACTCCTAATTAGCAAAGAAACATTTGTTAAGCTCCTACTGTGTGCCAGACACTAGGGCTAATCACCATTTCTGAGCCTCTCCTGTTTCCATGCATACTTTCCGGCGAGAACCAGTTCCTCTCTTCTTCAGTCACTGAAAAGAGAGGGGGAGAAGGAAAAGAGGAAGATCACAGGATACAAGATTGAGAGCTGGAAGGAACCTTGGAGACTATTTATTCTATGTGAAGAAATTGAGACGCAGAAAGGTTGTGACTTGCCCAAGGTCACACAGTTGACAAGTGACAGAACCAGGATTTGATCCCTGATTCTCCAACTTGAAGTCCAGTGCTTTAGAAAGAATGACTAGGCATGACCCTGTAGACAGAACCTGATATTTTCCACTAGTCAAAAAATATATATTCTCTAAGAATTTCACAAGTTACTACATAGAATATTCATAGAAGCTAATTAATATACATACAGTATGTGTGGTACATGGGAAGAGTGCTGGTTTTGGAGAAAGAAGAGAAGTTAAAATCTCTTCTCTGCAACCTATTAGTAGTATGATTTCAGGAAAGTCATGTAACTACTCAGAGCCTTGAATTTCTCATCTATAAAACGAGGACTTGAAATGGCCTTAGTCTATGAGCCCACGGTGACTATTTTGCATAGTTCATAAAGTGTAAATGTTACAGGCATTTGCTCCATCATTTTTGTTTGCCTTTTCCCTTGGAGTCCCCAAGCTAGTAGGTGCCTATGTGCCCTGTCTAGAACATCGTTTACACCCCTGGGGCATCTGCCTGAACCCAATTACTTCTATGACGACTTGTTGACATTTCTGGGTGCTCTGCCTCCATATTATCTCAGGGAAAGGCCCATTTTGGGGAAAGTTGTCCTGGACGCCTATGGGGTTGTTTGCTCAGATGATGGGGTCACCGTCCCTTTGGGTTACTGAAGTGTCATGGTGGTGCAAATTGTGGGAAATAAGGAGGTTGATAAAATGGGAATCTGGGATGTCTGAGGAAACCTTGTTATTTAGATTGAAGTCCCCACATGTAAGTAAGGACAGGTGTTCAATGGAAAGGATAAAAAATATCCAAGAAGAAGAAGAAGGAACAACCTGGAGTCTACTAGATTACAGTGACATGCACTTGGAACAGGTGATCTAAATGAATGAAGGGAGCTAGAAAGTAAGAGTGATGTAACAGTCTAGAGAGGGTCTGCAGGTGGTATTGTTGTGTGAGAAATATATTGATTCCCCTTCAGGGTCTAGTGTGTGCACATAAGGGAAGGAACAACCAGTGCTGGGGTGAATGGTTAGTGATGAGAAATATTCTGGTGAATGCTTAAGGATGGGAAGAGTGAATGAGAAAGAGATAAAAAATATATAACTTCCCTAAAGTTTAAAGATGGGCATTTGTGGTTCTTCAGGGTACCACTGGACAAGATGGAAGACCAGATTAGAGACTGGTTTGGGGTAGGCCCGGGCCATGTAGGAATGACAGTATGTTGAAATGTGGCTGGAAGAAAGAGTTTTCCCTTCAATAGACTGCAACTGTGAATCACAATGATTAGGGTCATTGGAGGTAGGAACTCTAGGCCAAGTTATAGCGGGAAAAACAAAATGGCTGGAGCTCTCACTTTCCATGATCCTTTGATGACAATACAGCTGTGTCAGTTCCCACAGTTTTTCTAATTCAAACACTGGAAATCTGGGGGTGGAGGTGGACTGGGAGTATAGTCTGGTTGTACAGGCCAGAACTCCCCAGGATTCACACTCTTCACCACTTACTCAGCTCTTTCTGAAGCTGACAAGAGAAGAAAAATACAGCCACAAGTTACCTGCAATGAACTGTATTTTTGTGCTTTAGACCCAGGTGAAAGAGGTCTCTGATTCTATTGGCCCTAATGTCAAATACTTACTTCTCAGCTTGTGTTTCAGGGCATTCACATCTTAGTCCAATCTTCTATCACATAACTTCCCTGAATGGACTTTCCTTTCCAGCCAAACTAGGGAACTAGCTGTTCCCCAACTAGATATTTTATCGTCTGCCTCCAGGCCTATGGTAAAAAATGTGTCCTATGTCTGTAATGTATTCTTTCCTCATTTCTATCTCCATATGTTCCCTTAAGGCTTAGTTTAGCTGTAACCTCCTTTGGGAAACCTCCTGAGATTCTCCCTCACTCTCAGTTAATGCTTTCTTTCCTCAAAATACCTTTTATTTACTTATCTGCTGTAATGTAAGGTCTTTCAGGTTAGAGACTGCATCCTTTTAAATTTTTTTTGTCTTCAAATTCCTGATGCTTACCTCATTGCCTTACAAATAATAGGTGTCTAATAAATGCTTGTTGAATGGAATCAAATTGCATTGGGAATAATTTGGTAACTATGAGAGTCTTAAATTCAGTTGTAAAGACTTTATCCTTTAGAGAATGGTAGCTACAGGCTTATCCCTGGGTGATTGCAAATAAATACAAGGAGTTCTAAGTATCTTTCTAAGTATTTAATCTTGCTCCCTAGCTCCCTTGCCTCCCCTGACCACATACTTCCATTTAGAAAAACAGCCAAGCATTTGCCTAGATGATACCATCTTCAGGGTGTGTCTGGTGGAAGATGGAATGAAGAAATAACTAGCAACTAGGATATAAGTAGATTAAACATTTATGAAAATAGTCTTGTTTAGACAGATCAAGGGATCTTTCCCTTTCTTAAAACAGTTCTGAACTTCAAAAACACCAAATAAAATTGACATTTCTATATACAAAGTAGAATGGAATAAAAGATTGTACATAAAACTAAATCTTTATGACATACAGCTTGCATTTTCTTTTAAATATATAATCAATTCAACATTTAACTTTCAACGTTGTCCTGTTTGTTTTCTTCTGGCCTTCTTTTTGCTCTTTTGTGATTTTTTTTTAAAAAAAGGCTTCAATGGCCCTCCTTTCTAAAAATGTGTTTTCTATTTTTGTCATTTTTAAAAAAAAAGTAGTTCCCCTTTCTACCTTCCCACATCCCAAATGAAAAAAAAAAAAAGAAACAAAAAACAAATTCCTTGTAACAAATATAGTCAAGCAAAACAAATTCATGTTACTGGCTGCATTTGGAAGTAAGTGTCTCATTCTGCATCACCTCTCTTTTGGGATAATACTTATTGTCAGTCTTTTGGAAATGTGACTGGGTCATTCATTGCCTTGCTAATAGTTCTTGAATCCTTTAAAGTTGTTTTTTCTTCATAGTATTGTTATTATAAAAAGTTGTCTGATTCTGCTCACTTCACCCTGCATCAGTTTACACACACCTTCCCATATTTATCTAAAACAATTTTTCTCTTTCTTTGTACCTTCCTTCCTTCCTTCCTTCCTTCCTTCCTTCCTTCCTTCCTTCCTTCCTTCCTTC
This sequence comes from Petaurus breviceps papuanus, assembly GCF_028583685.1. NCBI lineage: Eukaryota > Metazoa > Chordata > Mammalia > Diprotodontia > Petauridae > Petaurus > Petaurus breviceps. Next base: position 99,501,512 of record NW_027186296.1, on the reverse strand, counting down.
CTTCCTTCCTTCCTTC